>NC_056743.1:719320486-719373279 GCF_019279795.1 Protopterus annectens | reverse complement strand
TTTGTGTTTTCCTTTCACTACCTACACGTTATGTTACCAAATATCCTTTTCCTTACATAATTACTACAAGATGACACTCAGTCTCAGTTTTATAGCTGGGGTTTACTGATGTAGTTATTTTTAGTGGGAGAAAAGTATTCAGTGTTTTGTGATTCTCTCTTTTTTGTTCTACCAGTAATGATTCCCTCTTTTGAGTTTTCTGCCTTTCATGACATATAGGTTCATAAGTGTTTACTAGGCTAATGAGCACAAGGGCCTTTTTAAGCCTTGCCATACATCCCAAATCTCTGACAAGTTCTGGTACCCTTTATAAGTGTAAGCAGGAGCTTGGGAGTTGAAACTTTTACAAGCAGGAGCCTAGGAGATGAAACATTTGGCATTGGTTAAAAAAAGCCCTATGGGGGAAGACACTGTTTTAGGTAATATTCGAAAGCTTAATGTGAAAGGTGTAGACCATCCCTGGCAAAGCAGGGTGGTCTGTTGACCATCTCCTTCTATGCTGACAAATGTGCACCCCCTTAGAATGACACCAGAAAATAAGCCATCTATTAAAGTCAGTTATCTTTTGTTCATATTGTGGCATCATCCTTGGAGAAAGTAAAATGCTGCTCAGTGCTAGGCACATACCAGCCTGGGACACAAATTCCGAGAGCTCCATGATGTCTCTCTTCATATAGGCTAGGGAGGTACATGAGAAGCAGGCCACAGCCTGTTTTGTGATCCCAGATGATGCAAATGTCTGTAGGCTTGCTGTAGTCTTTTCCCTGGTAGATGCCTTGAATAGCAATGAGACCAATCAGGAAGGTTAAGCACAAACACTCTCTGCCAACCAAAAACTGTCAGGAATTGATGCACTGTGCTCC
The DNA here is from genome assembly GCF_019279795.1 of Protopterus annectens. Taxonomy (NCBI): domain Eukaryota; kingdom Metazoa; phylum Chordata; order Ceratodontiformes; family Protopteridae; genus Protopterus; species Protopterus annectens. The sequence goes on along the minus strand of NC_056743.1, from coordinate 719,372,416 downwards.
TTCTCTTACCAGGAGCAAAATATAAGCACAAATTTCAAGCTGGCACCTCTGAAGCAGTTAGGCTTTCCAGTGATCATCAGTCTCTAGGAAATAATGTCCCTGTGCTCCATCTGTCTCCACAAGCAAAATAGAAGCACTAATCCCAAGATGATTACTGAGAGGCAGAATTTGTGCACTTAGATAATTGGTGGTCTTACAGTAGATGTTGTAGATTCTAATGGAGAGATGGAAATGGGTTAATACCCTAAGCACTGCAGTGTGCATTAAACTGTTGGATATGAAGGGGGGGTTAACTTCAGCTTTAGCTGTCTAAGTGAGGAGCCTCTAATTTTAAAAGAGCAAGATAAATTAGAAGGGGTGGGAACTCTGTATTCTGATTCTATGGAATATAATGGGATGGCCAATAAATTTAAATAGGTGAGGGGGGAGTGATTTCACAGAATCATAATGTTATGCTTACAATAGCCAATGAAAGGAGTGGGAAGAAGATATGTGGTCAAATTAATATAAGGGACAGGCTAGTAGAAAGACAGTTGAGTTTAAAAACACAGCAATATCAGGGTTGTAAGGTGAGGAAAAGTTCAGTTTCTGTGCAACTCACAAGAGAAAGCTGTGGTCTCTTTCTTAGTTTAAATATGCAGTCAAAACAGAATACAAGTAAAACACACAGTGTAAAGAAAATGGGTCACAGTATACAAAATAGAAGAAAGCAAAAACAAACTAACCTTTCCCTCACAGCAGTTGTGGCAGAGTCTGGGTGAGCTTTTCCAGTAAAGCCTGACATGTTTTACATTATCCATTAAATATAACATTTAGCACCTAGCTCTCGCAGGTAATTAATCTTAATTGACATTCTAATTTCTGTGCGACTCACAAGAGAGAGAGACGTGGTCTGTTTCCTGGTTTAAGTATGCAGTTAAAAGCAGAATACAAGTAAAACACAGTTTAAAGATATATGTGTATATATATATATATATATATATATATATATATATATATATATATATATAAATATATATGTGTATACACACACACACACACACACACACACACACACACACACACACACACACACACACACAACTGCATGTGTGTAAATATCCTGAATAATAATTGAAGCCCTTTTTGTTGTATGTGACTGCTAGACTAAAGGACTTTACAGAATTTCTTAATATCATGAATGACATTAAAATGGATTCATTGTTTTTTTTCTTTGTACTTTAGATGTAGGTTCACCTTATACAAGTATACTACACAGTGTGGGGGGATACAGGCTCTTAAGTATTGCTTGGACCTTTCTAATTTTTATTATCTTGAATTTATTGAATTTTTGTTGACTGTGTTTAAAGGGGTACTGAATATTTTTTTAAAGAGGAGTTTGATACATGCAGGTTAAGGGAATGGATACCAGATGTTCTTTACATTTCACTGTTGCAGTCTTCACACTTGGGTTATTTGCCTGAAGGTAGCCCTTTATCGGCCCGAATAACAGAGTCTTGGGATTTCTGTGTCGGATGCTGTTGCCTCTTTCATGACGTCAGGTCGTCAGGGATATAAAACATGCAGCAGACGCCATTACATCAGTCTTTCTTGCTGTGAAGGAGCCTGAAGCAGAAGTAGTTCGCAAGTGCCGGTTGGCCGCTTCTTAAAATTTTTGTTTTTCGAGTTTCAAACCTGAAGTCTTCTAAAGCTAAGTACCCCGTTGGGGATCCTTTTTTCTTGCTCTAACCGATGTCAGAAAAAGTTAACAATTGTCTTGCCTGTGGAAAGCAAATACCTCACAGAGATTTTCATTCTTACTGTGTCACCTGTTTAGGCCCAGACCACAACGTCCATCGCTGTCGGTTTTGTGCCTTGTTTAACGCCTGAACCATTCATTGTTGGCCTATCTTTGTCTCTAAATTTTTTCGCTCTAATTCTCCGTATTCTGAAATGACTTCATTAAGCCATCTGACTACCGATCTTCTGAAAAATGTAAGGATAAAGACAGAGACAGACAGCATAGGTCCAAAACTGCCAACGACGCTTCCTTTAAGCTAGTCGCCAGCCCGCCGTTACTCAGTGAGGTGCCTTTGCAGCCTCTGATAGCCGCTTCTATAGATTCGCAGGCCTCTACTGAGACCCATTCGGAGTCCGGTGTGTCGCAAGATGCTTTTTCGACTATCGAACCTGCGGATGTCTCTGCCTTGGATGGGTCCGGAGCCGCTGGGTAGGCACCAGCTTCTGAGGGTGTATTCCGACCTACCAATATTCGTATTAACCCGACAACTTAATTTTTAACTAAAACTGCCATGTTTCTCAGGCCCAGAGTTTGCACTACGCCTAGAAAACCGACGTCCAAAGCACATGCTCAAGCTCCCATGCCACAAAAACAAATGCTTAGAATGGCTGAAGACCTTATTACTCTAATTAGGGGAAGCCAGCCTTCCCCTGCTAAAAGACAAAGAATTGAATTTCCTTTCGATTCTACAGACCAGGAGTCCGATGACTCTGACCCTTCTGATTACCAGGACATACCCTTATCTACCTATGAGGATTCAGATGTAGGGGAATCCATTCCCTTTGCCTCCCCTCCAGAGGATTTTTTTTTTGGTGAAACCTTTCATACCTTAAGAGAGCATTTCCGCTGGGAATGCCAGGACTATCCTCAGTCCAAAAAGAGACTCAGGGAATTTTTAGGTTTGCCTCAGTACAGGCCTCTAGCTATACCCCCTGTCCTGGATATTGTAGATGATGTCTTCATGGAATCAAGTCTTACTCCTGACACTTTACCACCAGCTCCTAGAAAACCTGACAGGTACTACAGAGTACCTGACTCTCACTAATTTCTCTTTAAGAATCTTACTGCGGATCCAGTGACCATTTCTCAGGGACCTAAAAGCATTAAGGCTACTACAGCCAAAAACCCTACCCTTTCAGACAGGGATTCTAGAGCTTTAGACAGATGGGGTAAGGAGGTATATACCTCTGCAACTCTTGCCATCAGGGCTTTGAATTGCCATTTTCACATGTTGTAGTACCAGCAACATGTTATGGAACTAATTAAACAAAAAAATGGTGTTACTTACAGATTGTGCAGAAAATAAAGCCTTACACCAGTTAATGCATTCTGCAAACCAAGTTAGTAAATATACTTTGCAGTGTGGGTTTGATGCCTTAGAAGCATCTTGCAGGGCTGCTATCACTAGGTCTGTACGGAGAAGGCATGTTTGGCTGAAGGAAAAAGTCTTGCCAGACCATGTCAAAGCAAAATTACTAGATGCTCCATTAAATCAGGATCGTTTGGCACAAAAGCAGAAAAAGTTCTTAAAAAGATGGAAGAAAAAGCTAAATCTATGCAAACTGTCAAAGATTTCTTACAGGTGCAGCCACCTAGATTCAGTAGGCATTGGCCTTCAAAAAACTGGTCCTTTCCAGTTCCTCCCAGGCCTTCTCAGTCCAAACCCAGGGGAAACAGACCACCAAGACTATAGTCTCAGGATATGCAGAGATTTAAACAATGGAGTTTTCCCACCTCAAAAACAGGGAGTGGTAAACCACCCCCTTATGGAAAAAGTTCACAATGACTTTCTAATTATCCTTCCCAGCCATGCCCAAGTACTTGCACTCTTAGGAGGAAAACTCGCCCTTCATGCAAAAAACTGGATGCCCATTACTCAGGACCGATGGGTTCTAAACATTGTATCCCAGGGATACAGATTCTACATACACTCACTGCCAACCCCAAGCGGGTTGCCAGATCTTCCTCCAAACCATTGGGCAGAAGCTCAAAAGCAAGTACTTTCCCTTCTCCATATCAGGGCTATTCAACCTGTTCTAGTAGAACAAAGGGGACAGGGTTTCTACTCCAGACTGTTCCTGGTGCCCAGAAAAAAGAGCTCTTGGCACCCTATCCTGGGTCTATCAATTTTCAACACCTTTCTGGTGGTCCCAAAATTCAGATTGCTTACACTACAACAGCTTCTTCCTATGCTAGCCAAGGATGCCTGGTTAGTCACCCTAGACTTAAAAGAAGCTTATCTGCACATCCCCATAAGGGAGTCTTGCAGGAAATATCTATGTTTCAGGGCAGGCTCTAAGCACTTTCAGTTCTCTGCACTTCCCCTTTGGCTTATCTACTGTGCCCAGAGTATTCACAAAGTGCCTGGCTCCAGCCATTGCATACTGCAGGCAGAGAAATATTCAAATTTACCCATACTTGGATGATTGCCTGATTCAGGCAGACAGTCAGGAATTGCTACTTTAGCACCTGTCATTTGTAAAAAGACTTCTAATTTCACTGGGAGCAAGCGTGAACACAACTTCCCAGATGGCATTCCTCACTCCAGAAAATCAGGTCCATTTGACAAACTATTTCAAACGAATGGCCTTCAAAACCTAGCTATCTGCAAGGAAAATACTGCAAGCCCTAGGGTTCATGGCCTCCTGCATTCTGCTAATTCCATATGCAAGACTGCATATTAGGAAACTTCAGTGGTACTTAAAAAGTCTCTGGTGTCAACATTCTCAGGACCTGGAAACAGTGATTCCTTTCATACCTTATGTAAGGGCAGAGTTCATTTGGTGGACAGAGGCATGCAACTACAACAAGGGACTTCCTTTCACTCAACCCCTCGCCACCCAAACCCTGACAACAGACACATCAGACTATGCATGGGGGCCTCACATGGCAGGCAAATGCATTCAAGGCAGATGGAGCCCAGAACAAATTCCCCTCCATTTCAATCAAAAAGAGATGCTAGCTGTACAGAATGCTCTGACAGCCTTCAAATACCTTATCCTTCCAGGACAGCTCCTGATAAAGACAGACAACACCACAGTTATGTGGTACATAAATAAGCGGGTGGCAACTCATTCTTTCCCACTCTGCAGGTTAGCCATGGCCCTGTGGAACACAGCTTTGAGCAACCAAGTGCACCTACAAACTCAATTCCTGCCAGGCAAGTAAAATTCACTGACATACGACTTAAGCAGAAATCTACAGGACCCTCATGAGTGGAAACTGGAACCCAACTCATTCAAACTTCTAACCCAGAGGTGGGGAACACCGGAGGCTGACCTTTTTGCCTCCCCCCAAAACCACCAATTGAGCAAGTTTTGCACCAGGAACCCTCACAACAGAGCCTGGAAGGCGGATGCCCTATCCTTTCATGGGAAAACCTCCCAATTTATGCCTTTCCTCCTCTGCCCCTCCCCTCAGAAGTACTACTCAAGATCAAACAGGTCAGGCCGAGGGCAATCCTTATTGCACCAGACTGGCCACTCCAGCACTGGTACCCATTCCTACGCAGTCTGACAGCAGTGCCACTGTGGCACCTAAATCAAACACCTTCCCTGCTGTCTTAGCAGGTGGGACCGATTTTGCATCCACAGCTACAAACCCTAAACCTTCCAGCCTGGCTTATCCCCTGAATACACCACCAGCATCCCTCAGCAAACTGGTGCTGGATGTCATCCTTGAGGCCAGAAGGCCTAGTACTAGGAAGTCCTTTGCTGAAAAGTGGAAAAGTCATTGTTCTTGGAGTCAGTCTCAAGGGAAGGACACAGCTGTGCCTACCTTACCTCAAATCCTTGATTACCTAGCAGAGCTGCTCCACAGAGGCCTATTCTTCTCATCCATTAAGATTCATGCCTCTGCCATCTCAGCTCATTATAATACTGAGCCACCTCTCTTTTCTCACCCTCTCATCAAACAGTTCCTGAGAGGAGCTAACAATTTAAGGCCCCCTAGGAGAGCTCCCACCCCGGCCTGGGACCTTAACTTTTTACTGGAGAATCTCACACTTCCCCCTTTTGAACCTGCTGCTTCAGCAGAGTTAAAATTCCTCTCTTGGAAAACAGTCTTACTTCTAGCCATCACTTCAGCAAGAAGGGTGTCTGAGTTGCAGGCTCTTATGGCTGTGGAGCTCTTCATTATTTTCCATGCTGACAGGGTTTCCCTCAGGACTAATCCATCCTTTATGCCCAAGGTGGTATCCAGTGTGGCTTTAAACCAATCCATCCATTTGCCAACCTTTATCCCTAATCCTCAGAATAAAGGGGAAAGGATCCTGCACTCCCTAGATGTGCACAGACAGCTCAGGTTCTACCTTGACAGGGCTAAGACTTTCAGAAAATCTGACCAGCTGCTAGTCAGCTCTGCTACAGAGGCAGAGGGAAAGGCCATTTCGAAGCAAACCATTTCCAAATGGATAGCACACTGCATTCATTTCTGCTACAAACACCATGGAAAACCTATCCCTCAGGGGATCAGAACTCATTCCACTAGAGCTACTTCAACCTCTACAGCATTTCTCAGGGGAGTCCCTACCAGGGACATCCTGGAAGCTGCAACCTGGAGTTCTGTACACACCTTCACCAAGCATTACCACTTACCTATTTTTTTCTAAATCCAGAGCTGGAATTGCTACAGCAATCTTACAAGGCCTACTAGCCAGCCCTAACACTTCTTGACTGCCTCCACCCTTCCTCAGCTTTGAGAATCAACCCGTGTGTGATGACTGCAACAGTGAAACATGAAGAACATAGTACAGTTGTGTACACTTACCGTAAATGTAGATGTTCGAGTGTATTCACTGTTACAGTCCTGGTTTCCCTCCCTCCAGCCCCCGGCTTTCTCTATCCTTTCTACCTCTTTATGGCAGGGGTATTTACTTTTTATTGGAGGTGTTCCACGCTATGTAATAGCTTCCTATTTTTGGGGCTCCTGATGTCTGGGGCAAGAAAAACTGATGCAGTGGCGTCAGCTGCATGTTTTATACCCCTGTCGACCTGACGTCATGGAAGAGGCGACAGCATCCGACATGGAAATCCCAAGACTCTGGTATTTGGGCCAACTGAGGGCTACCTTCAGGCAGATAACCAAATTGTGATGACTGCAACAGTGAATACACTCGAACATCTACATTTATGTTAAGTGTACACAACTGTACTTTTTGTATCAGTAAATGCCAACATCTTTATGGGTTATTCTGAAAGACATTAACTCATTAACCTCGAGTAGCTTCTCATGGCGCCTGTGTACTTAACACAGAGTGCGCCATAAGAAGATACTAATTGTTGGTTAGTATGAAGGCGTGATAACTATAGTCTCATAAAATTTGTGGATTATTTAAGTAAACTTAGTATTTCCTTTTCAGCTTCATTCAATTTACAGTCTGTACACTTTTAGGATATATTGGTTAGTAAAAACCCTGATGGTTCTCTCACAGCTACTACATGTAAGAAACATTTTTCTAAAAATGTAGTATTATTAGCATAGAGCTACCATCCAGGACAACTTATGAGGAATATTCCAAAATCACAACTTTTGACAATAAAAATAAATTGTAGTAATGAAAAAGATGGAGGAATCTTTTAAATCTGACAGTGACAGGGCAACAGAATAGGAATAAAAAAATCTAAATTTGATCTTTTGGATAATACTCAAAGTGATGCGAAGAATATTCAGGGATGTTACCACATATTGTATTTTGATTTGTGATCTCCTTAGGAAGCATTGGTCCTTATTGTATGAGGATATTTTTTTCAGAACATAGTCCCTGTCAGAACCTTTTGGTTATTGGAAGGGTCCTACTTTAGGACAAATGCTATCAGGACTAAAAAAGCCATGGATTTTAAACGCAGTGATCTGATGGTGGATCTGCCAGGAGGCTGATACTCGTGTATGAATTGCTCATCTCCATCAGCACTGCTAAGACTTATAAAATTAAACAACTTATTACATATGCAGCTAGTTTGGTTATTTATTTAGCAGTATGTGAATGTGAAACCTTTTGTTATCAAACCATATTTAGTTATTTATTTTGTCTTTGTTTACAGGGCAAGTCTGACTGGGTAATACCGATTTTCAGCAGAGACCCGGGGAGAAAAGCTCCATTTGCTTGCATTGCATTATATCAAGTCCAGTTAAACACAGAGTAGTTACATTTTCTATTGAAATTTATACACAAACAGTAGTTACATTTATGCATTCTAATATTTTACGTAGGTGGAAGTTATTAAAGAGAAAGCACACGTACAGCTTAGTGGATTGTACAGGCAGCAGTTGTATATAAAAATGTTTTGTCATTTCAGTGAGAGGTTGAGAATGTTCTCTTTAAGCAGAGTGTTTTGAGAGTATTGTATAGTGAACACAGCATTTTAACCTTGTGGTGAGCATGCACAAGACAAGGATTGGTTAAAATGCTGTTTAACCAGTGGTTTAAAACTATTGTGTTTGTTGCAGAGTTTTAATTGTGTGGTGATACTATCCCAGAGTTTAGCAGTGTATTGGGAGTAGAGCAAGTCTCCTGCAACATTATTTGACTTATTTTTAAGTAATCAGAATTATTTACTGCAATAGAGGTCCCTTGCTGGAGAGCAGGGCAGTGACAAGTTTTGTCATGCAGGGCATTTTTTGGATGATGAATGAGTTTGTGTGTTGTAGTTAGTTGTGGCTATGTTAGACAGTTTTGTAGTTCAAGTCAGTTTAACTGCTTTAATCTGTAACAATGGTGGGTCCTATGAGGGAGATTGGTATCAAATTTAGCTATTTTATTGTAGTAGGAGGCAAGTTTCTTTAATTGAGTTTGTTAGGATTGGAGCAGTGTATAAGACAGTTGGCAGTTAGAAGGTGGTGGCTAGAATTTTTTTTGCAGGATCTGTAAGGAATCTGTTGATCTTATAAAGGGAGCCTAGTTTCTGGTGTGTAGATTTAATAGTATGCCGTATATGCTGGTCATATTTGATATTGTCATCTATTATAACCCCTAGACGTTTTCTGTGAGTTACAGTTTCAATGGCAGTGTTATTTCTTGACTTTATGGGAAAAGACTGTTTCTGATTTTGGCAACTTTTTGAGGTAAAAAGCATTAACTTAGTTTTCTTGGAGCTGAGTAGGAGATTTGACTTATGCTCATTTAAACAAAGAATAGGCCTGCATTTAAGTGGTACAGATTGTCAGAGACATACAAGTGTTTTATTTAAACACACATTGAAACACAGTACAGCAAATATTTCCTTTACTGGCAGTGATAAAGTTAGTGGCAGCATGACTTCAGAATGGAAGCATCCACTATTAATTTAGGAAAGGTTATGGGTGGTCAAACATTATTCTTACATGGTTTTAAATGATACTTTTTGAATTTGATATTTATTCTTCATTCTATTCTAGCCACTTTAATAAATTTGAGTGGATTCTATTTATTTATGGCATTGCGGACCTAATTTATATTTGGGGATTTACCACTTATTTGTAATACTTACAGTTGTGAATGTGACCACTAGATGGAGAAATAACACAATTTGTAGGCAGTATATGGCCATGCCATTGAAATATACATAGATTTGATTTTATTTCAGTTTTATTTTGTTTTTAGGTTATGTGTGATATTTTGAAAATTTATTTGAATATTGATTGTTGAATTATTTCTTAAAAAAATGTATGACTGTGGAATGTGTTTTTCTTTTTTTGATGAGTGGTTTTGTGATTTCTTTATACTGTTTGAATCTGTACTTTACCTTTGGAAAATTGTATTGATAAAGATGGGAAGCAAAACCTGAGTCTTTTAGTTTGTACAATTTTAACAGAAAATAGTTATTATTTGGAGAAAAGATTCATGGTACTGGGCAGTGTTTCTTTTGTGTATGTCTGTATCTATGTATGTGTATACAATATATATGTGTGTGTGTGTGTGTATGTGCATGTATATATATATATATATATATATATATATATGTATATGTATGCATACGTGTGTGTGTGTATATATATATATGGATTCACTTTAGAAGCTCGAAATACTGAAATATCAAAATTCAGTATTTCAAGCTCATAAAGTGGAATCCTGAGAACAGTGAAAGCTCAGAAGTGCGAAATTCAAAACCTCGAATACCGGCGGTTTTGAATTTTGCGCTTCTGAGGTTTCGCTGTGGGTATGGATTCAGATAAGTGTGTGTGTTAAGGATTTTTGGTAGGGGCTGTGGTGTGTGTCAGTGTGTTTTGTTGCTGTGATGTGTGTGCGCGAGGAGAATGTAGCTTGTGTGGTGGTATTTTGTGTGTGTTTGTGTGTAGTGCGACCTCGGAGTGAGAATATTTAAGTAGGGGGGTGTGGGGGTCACAGCCCCCACATGGGGGGGTGCAGGGGGGCTTGCCCCCTCCTGCTTTTATGTAGTAGAGAGCTTGTGTTTGTGTGTGGGGAGGATGGTGTGTGTGTGTGTGTGTGTGTGTGTTTGTGTGTGCGCAGTAGAAGCGCAAAATTCAAAATCCCTGGTGTGTGAGATTTTGAATTTCGTGGTTTCAAAAATTCGACTTTATAGCTTCGAAATACTGAATTTCGATATTTCGAGGATATAAAGTGAATCCATATATATATATATATATATATATATATATGGGCCTACTTTTGATTGTTGAAAACACACTATCTCGACAACCAGAAGATCGAGCCCATTTAAGCGAAAGTGCACTTTCGCTAAAGCCGGTTCTCTGAAGCACATTACAGTGAGGATAAGGAAATATATCCTTTTCCCCACTGTAGTGCGATCTCAGAGTTAGTATATTTAAGTAGGCACATGGGGGGTGCAGGAGGGCTTGCTGCCCTACAAAATGCTGTTTAAAGTAGTTTTTTTGTTTTGTTTTTTTCCGGATCTGAGAACCGGCTTTTGCGAAAGTACACTTTCGATGTCGTGCACTTTCACTTTAATGGGTCTCGATGTTTCTTGTTCGAGAAATTTCGATCAAGAAACATAGACCCATATGTGTGTGTGTGTGTGTGTATGTGTATATGTATATATATATATATATATATATATATGTATATATATATATATATATATATATATATATATATATATATATATATATATATAATATTGCATAGACCCATATATATATATATATATATATAAAGAGATATATATATATATATATACACACACACAGACACACACACGTTTGTGTGTGTGTGTGTGTGTGTGTGCGTATGCATATATGTGCATATATATGGCACTGCTTTACAAGACCGAATTACCATATCATCGACTTTCATAAGACGGAGACCAAAAAAAAGAAGTTTCACTTGAGTGAAGCTTCACAATACTGATATTCAGAAGACTGAACGTTTGAAATGCTGATAGTCCAAGCTGAGCAGAACAGGAAATCCACTCATTTCCGCACTGTAGTGCGATCATGCAGTTGGTGTATGTAATTTGCAGGGGGTATGGGGGGGGGGTGCAGGGGGGCACAGCCCCCCTGAGAAAACATTTTTGTTGAATACATTTTATTGATTTTCAAAAACCTAAACCATATATACAATATGTATATCAAATAAATATTTACATAGTCAAAGCTTAGAATGGAGAAACAATTCCAAAACAAGCATTGCAAAACCAACTATTTACACAGGATGTCTTTATTTGAAAAACTTTGTTTTCTTGATTGCATCTTTGAACAAGATTATAATTTATTACAGCCTTCTGTTTCCAGCACGATTTACTTTCTGCCAGCCAGTGCTTAAGGAAGTAGGTTTTTCTGTCCTTTCCTTGATTGTTTTCAGTTCCAACTGTGAGACTGATAAAACCATGTTCTTGAAATGTTTAAAATTGTGAAGTTACAGCTTTCCAGTTCTGTGTAATATTTTTCCATGCAATAGCAAGAAGAGTCCACAAAATTACATATTTTTGCCTTGGAACACAAGATTGTACAGGTGTATTCAACAAAACTAGAGATTTTGTACGTTGTAAATTATCAGTGAACAGTGGCTGCAACAAATAGTTAATACTTTCCCAGTATTGTTTAAGTAAATGGCATTCATAGAACATGTGTTGCCAATTGGCTATTGATTGTGATTTACACCTCCAACATCTATTTTCTTTATTATATATTAGATGTTCTTTCTGTTTCACTGTTGCAGTCATCACACTTGGGTTTTCTGCCTGCAGATAGTCCTCAGTCTGCTCGAATACCAGAGTCTTGGGATTTCTGCGTCGGATGCTGTTGCTTCTTCCATGACGTCAGGTCGTCAGGGGTATAAAACATGCAGCCGACGACATTACCTCAGCTTTTCTTGCCGAGCAGAGCCAGAAGCAGAAGCAGTTCACAAATGTCGGTTGGCCAACTCCTGAAATTTTCATTTTTTGAAAATTTCGAGTTTCAAACCTGAAGTCTTCTAAAAGATAAGTACCCCGTTGGGGATCCTTTTTTCTTGCTCTAACTGATGTCAGAAAAAAATAATAATTGTCTTGCCTGTGGAAAGCAAATACTTCACAGAGATTTTCATTCTTACTGCATCACCTGTTTAGGCCCAGACCACGATGTTCCTTGCTGTCAGTTTTGTGCCCTGTGCAATGCCCAAAATATTCATCGTTGGGCTATTTTTGTCGCTAAATTCTTTCGCTCTCATTCTCCGTATTCCGAAATGGCTTTGATAAGCCATCCGACTACTGATCTTCTGAAAAAACATAAGGATAAAGACAGAGACAGACCTCATAGGTCCAAAACTGCTGACAATGCTTCCATTAAGCTAGTCGCCAGTCCACCGGTACTCAGTGAGGCACTTTCGCAGCCCCTTATACCTGCTTCTACAAATTCGCAGGTCTCTACTGAGACCCATTCAGAGTCCAGTATGCAGTGAGATGCTTCTTCGACTATGGAACCTGCGGATGTCTCTACCTTGGATGGGTCCGGAGCCGCTGTGCAGGCACCGGCTTCTGAGGGTGTATTCAGGCCTTCCGATGTTCATATTAAACCAACTACTCCGTTTCAAACCAAAAATACTGAATTTCACAGGCCCAGATTTCGCACTACACCTAGGAAACCAATGACCAAAGCGCATTCTCAGGGCCCCATGCCACAGAAATAAATGCTTAGAATGGCTGAAGACTTTATTACCTTAATTAGGAGAAGCCAACCTTCCCCCTCTAAAATACCAAAAACTGATTTTCCTTCTGATTCTTCAGATCATGAGTCCGATGACTCTTTTTCCTTCTGATTGCCAGGACATACCTTTCATCTACCTATGAGGATTCTGATGCAGAGGATTCCATTCCCTCTGCCTCTCCACCAGAGGATTTTTCTTTCGGTGAAACCCTGCATACCCTCAGAGAGCATTTCTGCTGGGAGTGCCAGGGCTACCCACAGTCCAAAAAGAGACTCAGGGAATTTTTAAACTTGCCTCAGCACAGGCCTCTAGCTATCCCTCCTGATCTGGAAATTGTAGATGACGCCTTCATGGAATCCAGTCTTACCCCCTATACTTTGCCTCCAGCTCCCAGGAAACCTGACCGGTACTACAGGAATAGGTACAAATTCCTATTTAAGAATCCTACTGCAGATCCAGAGACCATTTCCCAGGAACCTAAAGGCATTAAGGCTACTACAGCCAAAACCCTACCCTTTTGGACAGGGATTCTAGGGTTTTGGACAGATAGGGTAAGAAGGTATACACCTCTGCTACTCTTGCCACCAGGGCTTTAAATTGCCAGTTTCACATGTTAAAGTGTCATCAACATATTATGGAACTAATTAAACAAAAAAATGATGTTGATTCGTGATTGTGCAGAACATAAAGATTTACAAGAGTTAATGCATTCTGCTAACCAAGTTGGAAAATATACTTTGCAGTGTGGTTTTGATGCCTTAGAAGCATCTTGCAGGGCTGCTGTCACTGGGTCTATTCTTAGAAGGCATGCTTGGCTTAATGAACAAATCTTGCCAGACTATGTCAAAACAAAATTACTAGATGCTCCATTAAACCAAGAACGTCTGTTTGTTACTAAAGCAGAAGAAGTCCTCAAAAAGATGGAGGAAAAAGCTAAATCTATGCAAACTGTTAAAGATTTCCTACAGGTACAGCCAAGTAGATTCAGTAGGGATTGGCCTTCTAAAAACTGGTCTTTTCCAGTCCCTCCCAGAAATTCTCAGTCCAAACCAAGGGGCAGCAGACCACCAAGACTACGGTCTTAGGGTATGCACAGATCTAAACAATGGAGTGCTCCCACCTGAAAATCAGGGAGTAGTAAGCCACCATCCTATGGAAAAAGTTCACAGTGACTTGTCCTTCACCCTTCCAAGCCTTGCCCAAGTACTTGCACCCTTAGGAGGAAAACTAGCCCTGCACACAAAGAAATGGGAGTACATTACCCAGAACAGATGGGTCTTGAACATTGTATCCCAGGGATACAGATTCTACTTCCACTCACTGCCAACCCCAAGCGGATGGCCAGACCTCTCCCCATCCAGTAGGCAGAGGCCCAAAAGCAAGTACTTTCTCTTCTTAGTATCAAGGCTATTCAACCTGTCCCAGCAGAGCAATGGGGACAAGGTTTTTACTCCAGACTGTTTCTGGTACCCAGAAATGAAAACTGTTGGCGCCCTATCCTGGATCTGTCTATTCTCAACTCCTTCCTGGTGGTTCCAAAATTCAAAATGCATACGCTCCAACAGCTGCTTCCTATGCTAGCCAAAGACTCCTGACTTAGCCACCCTAGACTTAAAGGAACCTTATCTGCACATGCCCATAAGGGAATCTTGCAGGAAATATCTACGTTTCAGAGCAGACTGTATGCATTATCAGTTCTCTGCACTTCCCTTTGGCTTATCTACTGCGCCCAGGGTATTCACAAAATGCGTAGCTCCAGCCATTGCATATTGCAGGCAGAGAAAATTTCAAATTTACCCATACTTGGACTATTGCCTGATTCAGGTGGACAGTCAGGAATTGCTACTTCAGCACCTGACATTTGTAAAGAGACTTCTAACTTCACTGGGGTATACCATCAACAAAAAGAAATCACATCTGGTACCCAGCCAAAAGATTGTATTCCTGGGAGCAAGCTTGAACACCAACTTCCCAGATGGCATTCCTCACTCCAGAAAAACAGATTTATTTGACAAACTACTTCAATCTACTGGCCACCCAAACCTAGCTATCTGCAAGAAAAATACTGCAAGCCCTAGGGTTCATGGCCTCTTGCATTCTACTAATTCCATATGCAAGACTGCATATGAGGAAACTTCAGTGGTACTTAAAAAGTCTCTGGTGTCAACATTCTCAGGACCTGGAAACAGTGATTCCTATCATTCCTTGCCTAAGGACAGAGTTCCTTTGGTGGGCAGAGGCCTGCTACCACAACGAGGGACTCCCTTTCACTCTACCCCCCCTGCCGCCCAAACCTAACAACAGACGCATCAGTCTATGCATGGGGGGCTCACATGGCAGGAAAATGCATTCAAGGCAAATGGAGCCCAAAACAAATGCACCTGCATATCAATCAGACAGAAATGTTAGCTGTACATAATGCACTGACAGCCTTCAAATACCTTATTCTTCCAGGGCAACTATTGATAAAGACAGACAACACCACAGTTATGTGGTACATAAACAAGCAGAGGGGAAACCATTCCTACCCAGTCTGCTGGTTAGCCATGGCTCTGTGGAACACAGCCTTGAGCATTCAGGTGCACCTGCAATCTCAGTTCCTGCCAGGCAAACTAAATTCACTGGCAGATGACTTAAGCAGAAATCTAATGGACCCATGCGAGTGGAAACTGGAACCCAAATCATTCAAGCTTCTGATCCACAGGTGGGGGGTACCAGAGGTGGTCCTCTTTGCTTCCCCACAGAAAAAATCAATTTAGCAAATATTGCACCAGAACTCTCCACAGCCAAGCATGGAAGGTGGTTGCCCTGTCCTTTACATGGGAAAATCACTCAATCTATGCCTTTCCCCCTCTGCCCCTCCTCTCGAAGGTTCTACTAAAGATCAAACAGGACAAGCCAAGGACAATTCTGATTGCACCAGAATGGCCATGCCAGCACTGGTACCCACTTTTGAGCAGTCTGACAGTAGTGCCACCATGGCACCAGCCTCAGATCCCTTCCCTGCTGTCCCAGCAGGAGGACCAGAGTTTGGATCCTCAGCTGCAAACCCTGAACCTAGCAGCCTGGCTCATCCCCTGAACACTTCACCAGCAACCCTCAGTAAACAGGTGCTGGATGTCATCCTTGAGGCAAGGAGGCCTAGTACTAGGAAATCCTATTCAGAAAGGTGGAAAAGATACTGTTCTTGGAGCCAGTCTCAGGGAATGGACATAACCGTGCCCAACTTACCTCAAATCCTAAATTACCTAACAGAAGTGTTCCACAAAGGCCTTTCCTTCCCTTCAATTAAGGTTCATGCCTCTGCCATCTCAGCTCATTACAATACTGAGCCCACCCCTCTTCTCTCACCCTCTGGTCAAACAGTTCCTGAGAGGAGCCAAAAATTTAAGACCCCCCCTCCCCCCCAGGAGAGCTCCCACTCCAGCCTGGGACCTTAACTATGTACTGGAGAAGCTCATGCTACCTCCCTTTGAATCTGCTGCTACAGCAGAGTTAAAATTCCTCTCTTGGAAAACAGCCTTACTTCTAGCCATCACTTCAGCAAGAAGTGTGTCTGAATTGCAGGCCCTTATGGCCGTGGAACCCTTCATTATCTTCCATGAGGACAGGGTTTCCTTCAGGACTAACACATCATTTATGCCTAAGGTGGTATCTAGTGTGGCTTTAAACCAATCCATTCATTTGCCAACCTTTTACCCTAATCCTCAGAATAAAGGGGAAAGGATCCTGCACTCCCTGGATGTGCACAGGCAGCTTAGGTTCTACCTGAACAGGACTAAACCTTTCAGAAAATCTGACCAGCTGCTAGTCAGCGTTGCTACAGGGGCAGAGGGCAAGGCCATTTCAAAGCAAACCATTTCTAAATGAATAGCACACTGGGATCAGAACTCATTCCACTAGGGCTACCTCAACCTCTGCAGCATCTCTCAGGGGAGTCCCTACCAGGGACATCCTGGAAGCTGTAACCTGGAGTTCTGTACACACCTTCACCAAGCATTACCACTTACCTATCTTTTCTAAATCCAGAGCTGGATTTGCCACAGCAGTCTTACAAGGCCTGCTAGCCAGCCCTAATGCTTCTTGACTGCCTCCACCCTTCCTCGGCTTTGGGAATCAACCCAAGTGTGATGACTGCAACAGTGAAACACAAAGAACATAATACAGTTGTGTACACTTACCGTGAATGTAGATGTTCGAGTGCATTCACTGTTGCAGTCCTGGTTACCCTCCCTCCAGCCCCCTAACTTCTCTAAACTTTCTACCTGTCCTTTTTTTGGCCATAACTTATAACAGTGGTATTTACTTTTTTACTGGGGATGTTCCACACCATGTAATTGCTTCTTATTTTGGGGGCTCTTGACATCTGGAGCAAAAAGAAACTGATGTAATGGCGTTGGCTGCATGTTTTATACCCCTGACAACCTGACGTCATGGAAGAAGCGACAGCATCCGACACAGAAATCCCAAGACTGGTATTCGGGCCGACTGAGGGCTACCTGCAGGCAGATAACCCAAGTGTGATGACTGCAACAGTGAATACACTCGAACATCTACATTTATGGTAAGTGTACACAACTGTGCTTTCTAATTTGTGTGGTGTTAAGTGTGTTCTATGCATGAATTGTCATGTGAAACGTTGCCACTATAGTGATAAAGATGTTAGTTTTGGAGATGTAAGAATTCATTTTTTTTCTTTATCATCTGGTATTTTACCATTAACTGTTTCATAGTATTTCCATATATTTTGTTTATTATCAACTCTTGTTTCTTTAACTAATTTGTACAATACTGATAAAATTCCTTTCCCATTTGTGGGAAATTCCATCAGCATTATTAACTGCTGTATGAACTTAGGAATCTTTTCCCTAATAGACTTCTGCATTATTGCCTGTTGGTTTAAAACTGTTTGTCTTAATCCATGCAGTGTTAATCACGTTATTTTCAAGGTTGAACTCACTAATAATTTGCTGTATCATTAGTACTTTATTAGTGTTTATCAACTGATGCTACTAAATTAGACTGTTCTTACTAAGGGTTTTAACTGCTACTGAGTCCTGAGTTACAATATTATGTTGTGTATATGCTATTGGGAATATGAAAAAAGACCATGTTTTTATATCTGGATTTTTGTTTACAAAGTGCATAAAACACTGTATAGGATATTGATAATGTATTTAGAATTTATATTTTTGCATTTCCCTGTTGCCATATATTCCTTCAGTAACCAGAGTAAGCTATTCGGTACTATTTCCATATGTTTATTTATTGCACAAGTGGTTTTTAACCAGATTTTTTTATGTACTAGTTTCCATTTGGAAGTGTATTCTTTGTTTAACCATAGAGAAACTGTTTTTAAAGCTGACAATTGTATATATACTTCTAAATCTGGTAAGCCTATTCCACCTTCTTCCCATTTGTCAAAATGATGTCTTAGGGCAACTCTAGGTTTTTCATAGGTTCATAGGTTAGTACTAGGCTATCAGCCCTAGGGCCTATACAAGCCTAGCCATAACAATTCCCTGAATATTTCTTCCCACATTATTTACTTTCCTGGACGCCTGTCTAGCAGGGAAACTGACGTGATCCCTGGGGTGAATTTCCTTTCTCCCATCCAATCGTCAAGGTTCCTCTTGAAGAGGTCCAAAGAGGCACTCTGCTTGACATGTATGGGCAATCTATTCCAGAGTCTGGGGAGTCTCTGGGTCAGGAACCTATCCCGCCAACATGTTTTGTTTATTGTGATGACAAGGTTTAGATCCCTGGAGCGTGTAGCTCTGAGGGATTGGGATTTGTTTAAGTGTAGCATGTCCAACAGCTCTGGGTTTGACATGGCCTTGTATGTTAAGCAGAGATCACCTCTGAGTAGACGATATGCGACAGAGTATAGCTGGAGTTTTTTAAGGCGGTCAGCATAGGGCATCTGCTTTAGGCCTGTGATTCTTTTAGTGAGGTATTTCTGAGGCCTTTCCAGTTGTTGCAGATGTCTTGAGAGGTACATACCAAATGGGGCATTGTATTCTATAATGGGTCTAATGAGGGATGAGTACAGTGGGACAATGACCTCCTTTTTCTGGATGAAAAGCCCTTCGTGATGAGGTGTGCCACATAGAAGGATTTCCTGACTGTTGTGGCGATGTTGTTATCGAAGGTGAGACCACTGTCCACCTGTGTCCCTAAGTCTCTTATCACACTATCTGTGTTTAGTGTACTGCCACCTATATGGTAATTCATGGATACATGTTTTTCCCCAAAGGGATAACAATACATTTCTTGGCATTGAGCTTGAGCCCATGGCTCTGGCACCAAGCATCTGTTTCTGTAAGGCCCTTTTGTAGAGTATCCACATCATTTGGGGATTCAATAATGGCTCCCAGTTTGCAGTCATCTGCAAACTTTGTTAGCCAGAGTCCCTTAGTGTTGACCTGTACTTCAGAGAAGTAGATGCCAAACAAGAGCGGCCCCAGGACTGAACCCTGAGGTACTCCACTTGTCACTTGTCTGGAGCTGGATTTGGAGTCGGCTACTTTTACCGTGTGGGTTCTATCAGTAAGCCATTTAGCAACCCATTGGGTGACATAGGGATTAATGCCCAACTTAGTAAGTTTATCTATGATTCCAGAGTGGGGGATGGTGTCAAAGGCCTTGGCAAGGTCTAGATAGGCTGTGTGGACCACCTTACCCTTGTCCATGGCACTGGAGACTGATTCAAAGAAGTCAATCAGGTTCAGGAGACAAGATTGGCCCTTCACAAACCCAAACTGGGTGGGGTCCAGTGTTTGAAGGTTGCCAATGTCTTTGTTTATAAGTTCCATGATAGTACGCTCCATGGCCTTGCAGATAAGGCTTGTCAGACTGATGGGACGGTAGTTTCCGGGATCCAAGGTGGATCCTCCCTTGTGGATTGGGATAACTATAGCTCTGCGCCACTCAGTGGGCATGAAACCTGAGGTGAGGCTATGATTAAACATGACACTTAGGTGAGGTGCCAGTTCATATTGTAGTTCATGTAGTACACAGCCCGGGATGTCATCTGGTCCCATGGATGCTGTATTCTTGGCTTTAGAGAGTGCGTTTTGTACCTGTGTGGCCGCTATTACTGGAATTTGGCAATCTTCCGGTATTGAGATGGGCCATTTAGGGGGTGAGAGTGGGGTGAAGTTGGCACTGAATCGATCTGCCAGGATATTGGCAATATCCTTCGGATCAGTATATTTAATGCCATTCTGTTTTAGCTCAGAGCAGATCTGAGCATTGCCATTTAGATTCTTGACATAATTATAGAATGCTTTGTGGTTGTCTTTGGAATCTTTGGCAATTTTATTTTGTAACTAGCTTTGGAGGATTTTATGAGGCATCTCAGTTTCTTACTGAGGCTAGTAAGGGAGTTTTTTGCATCCTGGGATTTTCCTCTTTTCTGCAAAAGTTTCTTCCTTTTGTTGTAAAGTTTGTTTATGGCAGGGGACCACCAGATTGGCTTCCCTTTTTGGATGAGAGCATTATGGTTCTATTTGGGATGACACGATTCATGCATGAGTGGATGTGCTCGTACAGTGCAGTAGTGTAGGATTCAGCAGTTGAACTTTCAGTTCCGTCTGCATGGGTGTCATGAAGTTTGTCACTTCTGACTTGAGTAGCATGAAGTGCGCTTTAGAGAAGTTTTTATGGTGGTTTCTTTACTGGGGGCTGGGGTGGGATGTGGATGTTAAGGGTGATTAGCTTATGGTCAGACCTGACTAACGAGGGGGTGACCATAGGTATGGAGCATTGATTTCCCATGTTGGTAATGACCAGGTCTAGGATATTGGAGCCCCTGGTGGGACTATGTATTAGTTGATCCAGGGCGTTGGAATTTATGAATTCCAAGAACCGTTGCACAAAGGTGTTGGGACATGAGTAGTTTTCCCAGTTAATGGCAGGGTAGTTAAAATCACCCAGTATTAGGGTGTTTGGTTCTATCTTAATATTTTCCAGTATGTTTAGGAAGGTGTAGTGAGAATCTTGGGGTATGGTGGGGGATCTGTAGCAAGCTACAATTTGGATTGCAGTCTTACCTAGTGTTAGTTGCACTTGGAGAATTTCAGACACATTGTGTTGGCCAACTAGCCTGGTGGTGTGACTATCCTTGGTGAATATTGACACTCCTCCACCTTTAGTGTTTCGGTCCTGGTTTGGTGGCCGAAAAGTGTGGTAAGAGTTGTAGCCTGGTATTGCAGGGGTGCTCTCTGGAGCCTTGAACCAGGTATCAGTTACTGCACAGATATCGATATTCTCCATTTTTAGGAGTGTCTCGAGAGAGTGCATTTTGAGGTTTAGACTTCTAGCATTGAGTAGCATTACCTTCAGATTTTGCATGCTTGTACCTGTTATGGTGGTGGTTTTGTCCTTTGAAGTTTGCCTAAAAAAGGCACTATAGGGGTGGCAAGAACCTTAGCCAGTAACCTGAATCCCAGGGGCGACAGGTGCAGACCATCTCTGGCAAAGCATCGTGGTCTGTCAATCATGTC
The DNA here is from genome assembly GCF_019279795.1 of Protopterus annectens. Classification (NCBI taxonomy): domain Eukaryota; kingdom Metazoa; phylum Chordata; order Ceratodontiformes; family Protopteridae; genus Protopterus; species Protopterus annectens. The sequence goes on along the minus strand of NC_056743.1, from coordinate 719,351,049 downwards.
ATCCCAGGCAGACAGATACTGGATCCCCTTTGAATGACACCATAAGCTTAGCCAATTGTTGAAGTCAATCATTTTATCCTTATATTGTGGTATCATTCTGGGCGAAGACAGGATGCTACTCAGGGCTAGGGTCATACCTGCCTGGGCCACATGATCCGAGAGCTCTTCCATGTCTCCTTTCATGTAGTCCAGGGAGGTACGTCTCAAGTCATTCACTCCAACATGGACAATGACAGAGTCATATTTGTACTTGTTGTGGAGTGACTTGAGTGCATGTGTTATGTGGCGGATCCTGGCACCCGACAGGCAGCTGACTGTAACTTTCTCCTTATTCAACCTGGTGAGAGGGACATCAGTGTGCCGGACTATAGAGTCACCTATGACTAAAGTGTTAGGTACATTGTCACTGGTACATGGGCACTGTAAGAATTTTGTTATTAACCCTTCAAATTGTTTTAAATATGATTTAGTTGGAGGTAGCGAGCAAGCTTGTATAAAGTACAAAATGTCCGGGAATATAATAATTTTAATTGTATATAGTCTTTCCTCCATGGTAAAAAAAATAGCTTATTCCATTTTTGTGCGAGTTCTTTGATATCCAAAATCTCTTTATAGTTTAGTTGTACTGTTGTATCTTATGTCATTTGTAATTTTAACTAAGTATTTGATTGTATAATTTCTAGATGGATAGTTATATTTTTTATTTAATGCTTCTTTTTTCATATTTATTAGTCACATATGGGTTTTATTTTCATTAAATTATAGTCCAGAAATCTTAAACTGTTTTGTTGCTTTCCATAGCTTTTTTAGTGTGTTATTATCTTTTTCTAAAGTCAATAAAATGTCATCTGCAAATAGTTGAATCTTTAACTCAAGGTCAGTATCTAGTTGAATTCCTTGAATGTTTGCGTTTGTACGTATGAAATTTGCTAATGGTTCTATTACTAATGCAAATAACAAATGAGAAAGTAGGCAACCCTGGTTTGTACCTTTTGTAATGGTAATAGGCTCCGACAAACAGGATCCTATTTTTATGTACACCGAAGATTTATCAAAAAGAGACCTTATTATTGAGATAAAATGTTTCAAAAACCCATACTCTACCAGTGCAAGCCAAAGGTAATCTCATTTCACAGAATCGAACGCACTGTTAATATCTAAGCAAATGACATTCATTTTATTTTTTGTTTTGTTTATGAAATCAATAAGGGAGAAAAATTCTCATGTTATCATATGTATTTCTCTTTTTAATGAATCCTGCTTGATAATTCTCTGTCAATAACAGCAACATTTGTTTTATTCTAGATGAAAAACAAAATAACTATAAGGTCGTATGCTTCAATAAAATAATAATAAATGTGAATATAGAAAAGAAGCAGGCTGAGCATATGACACAGTTCTAAGATAGATCCAAAATGTTCGTTCCAAGCGTCAAAATCATCCAATTCCCAAACGATAAAAACAGACGTTTTTTATTTAGAACAGCACAACAACACCATGGATAGCATAATGACTGCAGACGGCTAGCGCTTTCACCTGAATGGCTTCCTCAGGCCGTTTAACATTCAAAATAAAATGCCTATATTTGTAGGTCTAACTCATGACATCATATCCTTTCTAACAACATTTTAAAAATACAACTATTTCATATTTAACTATTTCATATAAAAAATATAACAATAAAACTAACTTTTAAAACTTCTAACAAATATAAATTAATAAAAGATCCAACTTTGCAAAAGACATAACACCTTTGTTCATTTAATTGATTTCAGATTTTAGTCAGGAACAACTATACACTATTTAGGTCTATTAAGTCTCTTGCCTTTTAAAACAGGTTTTATAGGTACTCGATCATTGAGACCAGGTGGACAATCAGCCCTCAGTCTGATAATCCACTTGGCCTCATTCTGTTCAGTTTTATTCCATATGTCACCCCTCCGAATAGTAGGATTGTAGATCTGTGTGACTAAGAATTTGAACTGGTGTCCTACCGAAGTGTCAAGTACATGTTTAGAGAGCGCATTGTTCACAGATTTAATTCTTATGTTGTACTGATGCTCCCTGATTCTATCTCTCAAACGCCTGTCGGTCTTGCCCACGTAGAATGCAGGACAAGAACCGCACATGGCTAGATATACCACATGTTGTCAATTACAATCGGCTGAACAGGAAAAAGTATAGTGATAATGTGTAACCGGGTGTATAAAGCTGGCATCTGTATTAATAAACCTACAAAAATTGCACTTCTAACATGGCTTAGTATAAGAACTGGATGTACATTCTATCTGGATTCTATTTTCAAATCGTCCAGAGTTACACAACATTCTATACAGACTCATCTTGTTTTTATATAGATAAAGTTAGGTCTATCACCTACCACTTTACTAATATTGGGATCTACTCTCAAAATGTCCCAATATTTGGAATATATTTCCCTAATTTGATTAGCATCCTGGGTGTAATAAATGCAAATCCGAGTTCCACTATTGCTAAAATCTGAATTTCTCATTCCATCCCTAATCTGGGTGTCCTGCTCCCTTTCAGTATAGTATGGTCTCGCTCTATCACTTCTAAGTTGGTTGGCTGATAAGATATTCTCCCTAATTTCATCGGGGTAGTATGACCTTTCTTTTAGATTTTCACTAAGTTTCTGTATTTCTTTGCTATAACCAAATTCAGTAGGGTTCATACGAGAAGCTCTCATTGCTTGCCCTTTTATAATATTTTTAAAAATATATTGAGGATGCATGCTAGTCCTATGCAGTAGGGCATTCCTGTAGCAAGTTTTTCTAAATATCCCCGTGTTCAATAATCCACTAGGTAACCTCTCTATAAATACATCTAGATAAGAAACTAAATGTTTAGATGCTACCATAGTAAATTTTAAATAATTTGTAAGGGAATTGATTTGCTGCAAAAACTCACATAATTCACTGGACCCTGAATTCCATATCAAAAACAAATCATCCACAAAACGGACGTAAAATTTTACATGTGATTTGTAACTTTCAAGTCCAAACATCTGTTGGTTTTCCCAATCAGCCATGACTAAGTTGGCGTAGCTGTTGGCACATGATGTGCCCATAGCTACGCCATCCTTCTGGATATATAGCTGGTTATTGAACATAAATATATTATGTTGTAATACAATTTCCATAAGTTTACATAGAGTGTCCACCTGATAGTGAGTCATGCATGGTTGGGCTAACATACATCTACGAATAAATTCCCTGTAAATTCGGTATAGTAGTAAACAGGGATTGTACATCTAAGGTGACCAGCCAAAAATCATCAGTTATTGGTATATTTTGCATGGCCTCATATAACATAATAAGAAATTGTTTAGTATTTCTTAATATATATGTATACGTATCCACCATTGGTCGTAATTTTGATTCCAAATACAGTGAGATGGGTTCAGTAACCCAGCCACATCCAGCCACTATGGGTCGCATAGGTGGGCAGCTAGGGTCCTTGTGAATTTTCGGGACACCCTGTATGGAAGGTATAAGGGGCTCAGCCACTATACAGAAATTCAGTAGGCTATCATTTATCCTACTCTCAGCATGATATTCATACAATAGCTTAGATGTTTGATTAATAATTTTATCAGCTTGTGTCTCACTTATTTTCTGATAAAACTGTGTATCACTTAGCATATTATTCATACTAAGTATATATTGTTCCGTATCCATAATAACTGTTAAACCTCCCTTGTCGGCTGGTCTAATAACTATACTAGTATCATTCCTTAGGTCCCTAAGGGCCAGTCTCATTCCTGTGTCTAGGTTACTATACCATTTCTTATTTCTATTTATATTGGATATCTTATGTAATTCATTCTCAACCAATTTGGAAAAGGCTTCTACTAAAGGATTAAATACAGGAATATATGTACTGGGTTTTCTAAAACAATGAAAAGAATCAGTAGTGGATACATTATTATAGTCCATATTTAATTGAATATTCCTAGCAAATAGTTTTAAATCTAAAATGGAATCTGTAATTTCACTCTTATTAGATGGTATAAAGGAGAGTCCTTTTTCCAATAAAGAGATCTCATTGTCTGTTAATACCCTTTGTGAGATATTCCATATCAATGATTCACTGTTTTCTCCCATAACTTTTTTAGGGTGGGACCTGTGTTTTCTTCATCGTTTAGCCTCCTTTTTTGTCTCCCTCTGCTCATAGACCGGTCCCTTCCGCCTTTCCGTTAATCGGAAATGGGGAAAGGGACTTGGCCCTGAGAGCTAACAGGGCTTCCTTTTACATTAGTGGTAGTAGTTTTTCTTCTAACTACTTCTCCATATGTATTAATTTTAGGTACTGAATGTGTTACAGTGACATCATTAAGGTTAGATGTTTGAGTATCATTAATTAGAATATTTTGATCACCTTCTGCCACTTCTAAAATGGCTTCGGGTGTATTTTCTATTGAATGTATCTCAGCCACAGTAGTAACAACATTTCTACTTTTAGTGTTATCAACAAGCATACATTGTTCGAGACCATTATTACCTTTGTAGTTCTCTCTAACCAGATCTGTAACACCAGATTTAACTGACTGGTTGTGTCGGTCTTTGGTACTCGAATTATAATGCATGCGCTCATTTCTATAATCATTTCTACCCCCATTCACTTTAATTTGTCCATTCGATACATTTCATTCCTTAGGCCAAGTAAAAACTTGAGCATTAGCAAAGTCAAATGTATCTCTACGTATCTTATCTAATTTTTGCTCAGTTAGCTTTTTTTCAAACAAATATATATTGTCCAAAAGTTTATCAAGTGCCTTTTCCGTTACTGATGTAGAATAAGTCTCTTTGACAAATTTTTGTTGTTCTCTTGGTCTACTACGAAGTTCATTCTCCTCGGGTTGAAAATAATCATTCATTAGTTGCATATATTTTACGCTAGTGTCAATGTTTATTAATTGCCATCTGTATAATAAATCTGGATGTGTCATACCTGTAGTTGGCATTTTCAAAACTCGGAGACCTCTAGGAACAATTCCCCGAGCAATGCAAACTTCAAAGTGTTGTCGTTGCATTTGAAGTCTCTTCAGTTTTATGAAATCCAACTCCATATGATAGAGAAGTGTAGATAAACCGTTGCAACTACCCTCGTTGGAATTCTCCTCAAGGCGCGGGTCAGCAACGTCATAAGCAAGCAGCGGATTTTCCATACCGGCAACACAATTCTCAAATCTTCTCTTATCATTAGCGATTTCAGGTTTGTACGGAAGTTCAATAAAATTTGTTACTAGCTCTGCCATTACGACCAAACAGCAAATAACAGCCAACAAGATAAAAAAACAAAATAACTATAAGGTCGTATGCTTCAATAAAATAATAATAAATGTGAATATAGAAAAGAAGCAGGCTGAGCATATGACACAGTTCTAAGATAGATCCAAAATGTTCGTTCCAAGCGTCAAAATCATTCAATTCCCAAACGATAAAAACAGACGGTTTTTATTTAGAACAACACAACAACACCATGGATAGCATAATGACTGCAGACGGCTAGCGCTTTCACCTGAATGGCTTCCTCAGGCCATTTAACATTCAAAATAAAATGCCTATATTTATAGGTCTAACTCATGACATCATATCCTTTCTAACAACATTTTAAAAATACAACTATTTCATATTTAACTATTTCATATAAAAAATATAACAATCAAACTAACTTTTAAAACCTCTAACAAATATAAATTAATAAAAGATCCAACTTTGCAAAAGACATAACACCATTGTTCATTTAATTGATTTCAGATTTTAGTCAGGAACAACTATACACTATTTAGGTCTATTAAGTCTCTTGCCTTTTATATATAGAGAGGTTACCTAGTGGATTATTGAACACGGGAATATTTAGAAAAACTTGCTACAGGAATGCCCTACTGCATAGGACTAGCATGCATCCTCAATATATTTTTAAAAATATTATAAAAGGGCAAGCAATGAGAGCTTCTCGTATGAACCCTACTGAATTTGGTTATAGCAATGAAATACAGAAACTTAGTGAAAATCTGAAAGAAAGGTCATACTACCCCGATGAAATTAGGGAGAATATCTTATCAGCCAACCAACTTAGAAGTGATAGAGCGAGACCATACTATACTGAAAGGGAGCAGGACACCCAGATTAGGGATGGAATGAGAAATTCAGATTTTAGCAATAGTGGAACTCGGATTTGCATTTATTACACCCAGGATGCTAATCAAATTAGGGAAATATATTCCAAATATTGGGACATTTTGAGATTAGATCCCAGTATTAGTAAAGTGGTAGGTGATAGACCTAACTTTATCTATAAAAACAAGATGAGTCTGTATAGAATGTTGTGTAACTCTGGACGATTTGAAAATAGAATCCAGACAGAATGTACATCCAGTTCTTATACTAAGCCATGTCAGAAGTGCAATTTTTGTAGGTTTATTAATACAGATGCCAGCTTTATACACCCGGTTACACATTATCACTATACTTTTTCCTGTTCAGCCGATTGTAATTCACAACATGTGGTATATCTAGCCATGTGCGGTTCTTGTCCTGCATTCTACGTGGGCAAGACCGACAGGCATTTGAGAGATAGAATCAGGGAGCATCAGTACAACATAAGAATTAAATCTGTGAACAATGCGCTCTCTAAACATGTACTTGACACTTCGGTAGGACACCAGTTCAAATTCTTAGTCACACAGATCTACAATCCTACTATTCGGAGGGGTGACATATGGAATAAAACTGAACAGAATGAGGCCAAGTGGATTATCAGACTTAGGGCTGATTGTCCACCTGGTCTCAATGATCGAGTACCTATAAAACCTGTTTTAAAAGGCAAGAGACTTAATAGACTTAAATAGTGTATAGTTGTTCCTGACTAAAATCTGAAATCAATTAAATGAACAAAGGTGTTATGTCTTTTGCAAAGTTGGATCTTTTATTAATTTATATTTGTTAGAAGTTTTAAAAGTTGGTTTTATTGTTATATTTTTTATATGAAATAGTTAAATATGAAATAGTTGTATTTTTAAAATGTTGTTAGAAAGGATATGATGTCATGAGTTAGACCTATAAATATAGGCATTTTATTTTGAATGTTAAACGGCTTGAGGAAGCCATTCAGGTGAAAGCACTAGCCGTCTGCAGTCATTATGCTATCCATGGTGTTGTTGTGCTGTTCTAAATAAAAAACGTCTGTTTTTATCGTTTGGGAATTGGATGATTTTGACGCTTGGAATGAACATTTTGGATCTATCTTAGAACTGTGTCATATGCTCAGCCTGCTTCTTTTCTATATTCACATTTATTATTATTTTATTGAAGCATACGACCTTATAGTTATTTTGTTTTTTATCTTGTTGGCTGTTATTTGCTGTTTGGTCGTAATGGCAGAGCTAGTAACAAATTCTATTGAACTTCCGTACAAACCCGAAATCGCTAATGATAAGAGAAGATTTGAGAATTGTGTTGCCGGTATGGAAAATCCGCTGCTTGCTTATGACGTGGCTGACCCGCGCCTTGAGGAGAATTCCAACGAGGGTAGTTGCAACGGTTTATCTACACTTTTCTATCATATGGAGTTGGATTTCATGAAACTGAAGAGACTTCAAATGCAATGACAACACTTCGAAGTTTGTATTGATCGAGGAATTGTTCCTAGAGGTCTCCGAGTTTTGAAAATGCCAACTACAGGTATGACACATCCAGATTTATTATACAGATGGCAACTAATAAACATTGACACTAGCATAAAATATATGCAACTAATGAATGATTATTTTCAACCCGAGGAGAATGAACTTCATAGTAGACTAAGAGAACAACAAAAATTTGTCAAATTGACTTATTCTACATCAGTAACGGAAAAGGCACTTGATAAACTTTTGGACAATATATATTTGTTTGAAAAAAAGCTAACTGAGCAAAAATTAGATAAGATACGTAGAGATACATTTGACTTTGCTAATGCTCAAGTTTTTACTTGGCCTGAGGAACGAAATGTATCGAATGGACAAATTAAAGTGAATGGGGGTAGAAATGATTATAGAAATGAGCGCATGCATTATAATTCGAGTACCAAAGACCGACACAACCAGTCAGTTAAATCTGGTGTTACAGATCTGGTTAGAGAGAACTACAAAGGTAATAATGGTCTCGAACAATGTATGCTTGTTGATAACACTAAAAGTAGAAATGTTGTTACTACTGTGGCTGAGATACATTCAATAGAAAATACACCCGAAGCCATTTTAGAAGTGGCAGAAGGTGATCAAAATATTCTAATTAATGATACTCAAACATCTAACCTTAATGATGTCACTGTAACACATTCAGTACCTAAAATTAATACATATGGAGAAGTAGTTAGAAGAAAAACTACTACCACTAATGTAAAAGGAAGCCCTGTTAGCTCTCAGGGCCAAGTCCCTTTCCCCATTTCCGATTATCGGAAAGGCGGAAGGGACCGGTCTATGAGCAGAGGGAGACAAAAAAGGAGGCTAAACGATGAAGAAAACACAGGTCCCACCCTAAAAAAGTTATGGGAGAAAACAGTGAATCATTGATATGGAATATCTCAAAAAGGGTATTAACAGACAAATGAGATCTCTTTATTGGAAAAAGGACTCTCCTTTATACCATCTAATAAGAGTGAAATTACAGATTCCATTTTAGATTTAAAACTATTTGCTAGGAATATTCAATTAAATATGGACTATAATAATGTATCCACTACTGATTCTTTTCATTGTTTTAGAAAACCCAGTACATATATTCCTGTATTTAATCCTTTAGTAGAAGCCTTTTCCAAATTGGTTGAGAATGAATTACATAAGATATCCAATATAAATAGAAATAAGAAATGGTATGGTAACCTAGACACAGGAATGAGACTGGCCCTTAGGGACCTAAGGAATGATACTAGTATAGTTATTAGACCAGCCGACAAGGGAGGTTTAACCGTTATTATGGATACGGAACAATATATACTTAGTATGAATAATATGCTAAGTGATACACAGTTTTATCAGAAAATAAGTGAGAGACAAGCTGATAAAATTATTAATCAAACATCTAAGCTATTGTATGAATATCATGCTGAGAGTAGGATAAATGATAGCCTACTGAATTTCTGTATAGTGGCTGAGCCCCTTATACCTTCCATACAGGGTGTCCCAAAAATTCACAATGACCCTAGCTGCCCACCTATGCGACCCATAGTGGCTGGATGTGGCTGGGTTACTGAACCCATCTCACTGTATTTGGAATCATAATTACGACCAATGGTGGATACGTATACATATATATTAAGAGATACTAAACAATTTCTTATTATGTTATATGAGGCCATGCAAAATATACCAATAACTGATGATTTTTGGCTGGTCACCTTAGATGTACAATCCCTGTTTACTACTGTACCGAATTTACAGGGAATTGAAGGTATTCGTAGATGTATGTTAGCCCAACCATGCATGACTCACTATCAGGTGGACACTCTATGTAAACTTATGGAAATTGTATTACAACATAATATATTTATGTTCAATAACCAGCTATATATCCAGAAGGATGGCGTAGCTATGGGCACATCATGTGCCAACAGCTACGCCAACTTAGTCATGGCTGATTGGGAAAACCAACAGATGTTTGGACTTGAAAGTTACAAATCACATGTAAAATTTTACGTCCGTTTTGTGGATGATTTGTTTTTGATATGGAATTCAGGGTACAGTGAATTATGTGAGTTTTTGCAGCAAATCAATTCCCTTACAAATTATTTAAAATTTACTATGGTAGCATCTAAACATTTAGTTTCTTATCTAGATGTATTTATAGAGAGGTTACCTAGTGGATTATTGAACACGGGGATATTTAGAAAAACTTGCTACAGGAATGCCCTACTGCATAGGACTAGCATGCATCCTCAATATATTTTTAAAAATATTATAAAAGGGCAAGCAATGAGAGCTTCTCGTATGAACCCTACTGAATTTGGTTATAGCAAAGAAATACAGAAACTTAGTGAAAATCTGAAAGAAAGGTCATACTACCCCGATGAAATTAGAGAGAATATCTTATCAGCCAACCAACTTAGAAGTGATAGAGCGAGACCATACTATACTGAAAGGGAGCAGGACACCCAGATTAGGGATGGAATGAGAAATTCAGATTTTAGCAATAGTGGAACTCGGATTTGCATTTATTACACCCAGGATGCTAATCAAATTAGGGAAATATATTCCAAATATTGGGACATTTTGAGAGTAGATCCCAATATTAGTAAAGTGGTAGGTGATAGACCTAACTTTATCTATATAAAAACAAGATGAGTCTGTATAGAATGTTGTGTAACTCTGGACGATTTGAAAATAGAATCCAGACAGAATGTACATCCAGTTCTTATACTAAGCCATGTCAGAAGTGCAATTTTTGTAGGTTTATTAATACAGATGCCAGCTTTATACACCCGGTTACACATTATCACTATACTTTTTCCTGTTCAGCCGATTGTAATTCACAACATGTGGTATATCTAGCCATGTGCGGTTCTTGTCCTGCATTCTACGTGGGCAAGACCGACAGGCGTTTGAGAGATAGAATCAGGGAGCATCAGTACAACATAAGAATTAAATCTGTGAACAATGCGCTCTCTAAACATGTACTTGACACTTCGGTAGGACACCAGTTCAAATTCTTAGTCACACAGATCTACAATCCTACTATTCGGAGGGGTGACATATGGAATAAAACTGAACAGAATGAGGCCAAGTGGATTATCAGACTTGGGGCTGATTGTCCACCTGGTCTCAATGATCGAGTACCTATAAAACCTGTTTTAAAAGGCAAGAGACTTAATAGACCTAAATAGTGTATAGTTGTTCCTGACTAAAATCTGAAATCAATTAAATGAACAAAGGTGTTATGTCTTTTGCAAAGTTGGATCTTTTATTAATTTATATTTGTTAGAAGTTTTAAAAGTTAGTTTTATTGTTATATTTTTATATGAAATAGTTAAATATGAAATAGTTGTATTTTTAAAATGTTAGAAAGGATATGATGTCATGAGTTAGACCTATAAATATAGGCATTTTATTTTGAATGTTAAACGGCCTGAGGAAGCCATTCAGGTGAAAGCGCTAGCCGTCTGCAGTCATTATGCTATCCATGGTGTTGTTGTGCTGTTCTAAATAAAAACCGTCTGTTTTTATCGTTTGGGAATTGGATGATTTTGACGCTTGGAACAAACATTTTGGATCTATCTTAGAACTGTGTCATATGCTCAGCCTGCTTCTTTTCTATATTCACATTTGTTTTATTCTGTTTGCATGAACTGTCATAAATATTTTATAATCTATATTTAAACTTATGGGTCTATACGAGATACATTTATCGGGGGGGGGGTTGTTTCAAAACTGGTGATACTTGAGTGCATTTGCAAGAAGGAGGGCATTTATTACCTTCTTTAACTGATGTTAACACACTTAGTAATAGTTTTAATGCATTATTAGATAGTAGTTTAAACATCTCTGGTGTCATATTATCATTACCTGGGACTTTGTTTAATTTTAGTTTCTTGATTGGTTTACCTTCATAAACTCGAATCACAGTGGTTTGAGTGCTTATATGAGCGATTCAAAACCACGAAAGTAAAAACGTCGACAGTCCTTAATGTTCAAAAAACAGCAAGTCGAAAAGCAGATGGACTGTTTTTCGAACATTAATGTCGAACAAAAAAACCCGAAAATGCTGCACCCCCACACCTCCCCTACTTTATTATTCTAACTCCGAGATCGAACTACAGTGGGGAAAGGAACCATTTCCCGATCCCCGCAATAGTGCAATCCGCCCCACAATGTTGAATGTGCAGTGAGTGAATGTCACTGTGCATTCGCTCATTGCACATTTGAACCTTTTCTTTCGGTGTTTGCAAAATATGCAAACAGCCTTTCGAACACCTGCTGTTCGCCCGATTGTGTTTCGCCTTTATAATGGTAACCGTCTTGATTTGCACTGTCTTTATCTATTATTTTTCTGTGTTCATCTCTGATAGTCTTGTTGTGTCTTTGGCTTTTCCCGGTTAGGGGTCGCCACAGCGGAACTCCGGTCTGCTAATGATTGGCGGCAGTAGATTTTTACGTGCCGAGTGTCCAGCTCTGACGTACAACCTTCAACGAAGGTACGCCCATTCACGCATGTCTCCACACACAAGACGCTCTAGCTGAGAATCGAACAGGACAACGTCTTACTGTGAGGCGACAACGCTACCACAGCACCACCACTGCAGTCTCATTTCCGATAGTCTTAGTCTTATATTTTCCTTAAGGAATTTTCTAAGTGCTTCACTTGATTCTACTTTATTTTCCTGACTGAGTTTATTAAAATACTGTCTAAAGGCTTCTAGAATTCCTTCTAAGTCTGATACTTTTCTTTTTTGTCTATATTGTGTATTTCTTTTATCTGATTTATCATCCTGTTAGCTATTCTCCTTTAATTTTTTGGATTCATAGAGTAAGCGCCTAGTTTGACCTTCTCTAGATTAATCATTGTTTTATGGTTCAATATCTCTAAATATTTTTTCTTGAGGTCTTCTAATTCTTTTTCTGAAGCTAAGTTGCATTTGTGAATATCTAATTTTATTTTGTCTAGTTTCGTTTGTAGTTCTGCCGGTTCTTTATTCCAATGCTTTTGTTTGTTTTTATGCCAGGCTTCTGCCTTCCCATATAAATATACTTTTGTTGCATCCATATATATGTGTGTGTATATATATATATATATATATATATATATGTATGTATATGTGTATATATATATATATATATATATATATATATATATATAGATAGCTAGATATAGATATACTATTAGTAATCTCCAAACTATGGACCCCACCCAGTTCGGGTTTGTAAAAGACAGATCATGTCTCCTAAACCTGATAGACTTCTTTGAAGCAGTCACCAAAGCCATAGGAGAGGATAAGGTGGTTCACACAACCTATCTAGATCTCGCCAAGGCTTTCGACACCATCCCCTACTCTGGAATTATAGATAAACTCACTAAACTAGGCATAAATCCCTATATCCCAAGATGGGTTGCCAACTGGCTCACGGACAGAACCCACACAGTGAAAGTAGCAGACTTCAAATCCGACTTCAGACCAGTGACAAGTGGAGTACCACAGGGTTCAGTCCTGGGTCCTCTCCTGTTTGGTATCTACTTCTCTGAAGTACAGGCTAACACAGAAGGTCTTTGGCTAACGAAGTTTGCAGATGACTGCAAACTAGGAGCCGTAATCAAAACTCCTAACGATGTGGATGTCCTACAAAAGGGCCTCACTGAGACAGATGCCTGGTGTCAAAGCCATGGCCTGACGTTCAATGCCAAAAAGTGCATTGTCATCCCCTTTGGTAAAAACTCTGTACCCATGAACTACCACATAGGTGGTAGTCTACTTAACACCGAAAGTGTGATAAGAGACCTTGGGACACAGGTGGATAGTAGTCTCTCCTTTGATAATCACATCGCCCCAGTGGTCAGGAAATCCTTCTACATGGCACACCTCATCACAAAAGGTTTCTCATCCGGAAAAAAAGTAATTGTTCCCCTCTACTCATCACTCATTAGACCCATTGTAGAGTACAGCGCCCCTTTTGGTATGTACCTCACAAGACATCTACAACAACTGGAGAGGCCACAGAAATACCTCACAAAGAGGATTACTGGCCTCAAACAGATGCCCTACACAGACCGTCTCAAACAACTCCAGCTATACTCCGTCGCATATCGCCTACTCAGAGGTGATCTCTGCCTAACATACAAAGCTATGTCAAACCCAGAGCTGTTGGATATTCTCCACTTAAAGAAATCCCAATCCCTCTGAGCTACACGCTGTAGGGACCTAAACCTTGTCACTACAACAAACAGAACATGCTGGAGGGATAGATTCCTATCCCAGAGACTTCCCATACTCTGGAACAGACTACCTATCTATGTCAAACAGAGCTCCTCATTAGCACTCTTCAAGAAAAATCTTGATGATTGGATGGGAAATGGGAAATTCACCCCAGGGATCACTTCTGTGGCTGTGCTCGACAGGGGCACAGGAAAATTATTTTCTTGGGTGGCGAAAGCCAGATTACCTTTTTGGCTAAGCTTATATAGGCCCTAGGGCCAATAGCCTAGTACCTACATATATTTTATATATATGTCTGCTACCTCGTCTCTCTGCAGTATAGTATTGTTTAAACTCTTTAAAGTTTGGTATATAGGCTAGAATTCTTACGATTGTAAGTTTTGTCTTAAAGTTAAAATCTATTTCAAAAGTTACTGCATTATGGTCTGAGAAGGGGCAGGTGATTGTTTTGATTTTGCTTATTTTTGTGGTAAGATCTTTTGTTATATACACTGTATCTATTCTGGAAATGGTGTTATGTCTGTGTGAGTAATGTGTGAATATCAATGAATCTTGTTCAGCATATGTGTTAATGTTCATTATGTTATATGAATCAGTAAACTCTGTAAGTAATTTTGATAGTGGAGATTTCTTGCGTGTGTTTTTAACATTTGTGTCTTTTTCTTTCATTATACAATTAAAATCTCCTGCAATTATTGTATTACCTTTGGAATGTTGTATTGTGTTCTCTAAATGTGGTTTGGCTGCCCTGGCACCCAGTCCTGGTATCCAGTAGTTGTTTAACAGGGTATAAGCCAAAACATTTATTAATAATGACACTAAACAAAACAATTCTGAGTTATCATTGACTGTATTTATGATCTTGGGCATCAAGGTTGTCTTTCTCCATAATATTACTACACCTCTTTGCTTTTTATTATATTCTGAATTTGCTAGTAATGTGTAATTATGCATATTAATCTTATTAATGTCTTGCTGTATAAGATGTGTTTCTTGTAAAAATACTACTTGCACTTTAGATAGCTTAAGATATCTTTGTAAGCTTCCTGTTTTACAGCTGTTTAAGCAATTTACATTGATAGAAATGCATTTCACAGTTAGACTAACTATACCTTTGTATTTAACCGTTGTCCTGTTTTTGTGTTTGTACATAACCTTGAATGAAAACTTTTTACCATTCATTTCATATGTTATAAATGCATTGCATAGACACCCATTTAAAGGGTACTAAAACTGTCTGCGTAAAAATTGTTTCTCAAAATATAAACATCCAGTCATTACCTTCATGGGATAAAACACGCCATCCTTGAATAGGTTTACCATTCAAGTGACCCCTGTAATCCCTATTCAGCATCTTCCCTCAACTTTCCCAACAACAAATTTAACTAAAAGCATCAAATTCTTATTGCTTGTGTGCTATCAGACTTCAACTATTGAACTGTATAATATTCAATTAAACACTATTACAGAGATTGTTATATGATATTACTGTCCGTAGTTAAATAAAATAGTGTAACCAACTTTAAATACAGTATTGTTCCAGTATATGCATCTTACATTTTATCTCACTGTATTATTTAATGTCCTTCAACCAACATCTGTTTTCAATGTGACAGTATCTATTGTATAGTTGTCAGCATGATGTTCATCGTGTTTCACTGTTGCAGTCATTACTCTTGGGTTATCCTGCTGGCAGGCTACCCTCAGTCAGCCAGAATTCCAAAGTCTAGGTCCGGCATCGGTTGCTGTCACCTCTTCCCTGACGTCAGTGCGCCAGGGGTATAAAAGATACAGCCGATGCCATTTTCTTCAGTCTTTCTTGCCACGCAGTACCCGAAGCTAAAGCAGTTCGCAAGTGCCGGTCGGCCGACTCCTGAGATTTTCGAAACAGAATTTCAGAACCAAAGTCGTCATTAAAGCTAAGTACCTCGTTGGGGAAACTTTTTTCTTGCTCCAGACCGATGTCAGAAAAAGTTAACAATTGTATTTCTTGTGGGAAGCAATTACCTCATAAGGATTTTCACTCTTACTGTATTCCTTGCCTAGGCCCTGATCACAATGTTGCTAGTTGTTGGTTTTGTGCTAGATTTAACCAACGCACTATCAAGCGTCGGTTCGATTTTGCATTTCACTACTTTGGCCGAAGATTTAATTATATAATGCCGTCAGATCAGCCAACAACTGGAGGTTACAAAAAACGCAAGGACAAGGAAAAGGATAGGCATCCGAGGTCCAAAACTGACGACGAAACCTCTTCTAGGCCAGTCGCCGGTTCTCAATGAGGCACTTTCGCAGCCCCTGGCGCCCGCTGCCTCAGAGCCACAGGCCGCTTCCGACTCCCACGTGGAGCCGACTGGGCCTCTGGATACTCAAGGTACTGGACACTCGGAAATCATTCCCTCAGATGGGTCCGGAGTCGCTGAGCAGGCATCGGCTTCTGAGGGTGTCTTCAGACCTACACAACTATATGTTAAGCCATCTTCAGCTTCAAAGACATAGACTAAAGCAGCACTAAAGACAAAGAAACAAGTACAGCATTCTCCTACTCAGACTTCCATGCCTAAAAAACAGATGCTCAAAATGGCCGAAGACCTAATTACTTTGATCAGGGGCTCCCATCCCCCTCCTGATAAGAGGCCTAGGCAAGAGACACAGTATGATTCTTCTGATCAGGTTTCTATTTCCTCTGATTCCTCTTCTGAACAGGATTACTCCATGCTTCCCTATGAGGATTCTGATGCTGAAGAATCCATTCCTTCAGCCTCTCCTCCTGAGGATTATTCTTTTGGGGAAACGCTCCATACCATGAAGGAACATTTCCAGTGGGAGAGCCAAGATTATTCTGACTCTAGGAAAAGACTCAGAGACTTTCTGCTACTTCCTCAGCACAGACCCCTTGCTATTCCTCCTGTTTTAGATATTGTAGATGATGTATTTTCAGAGTCCAGCCTGTCCCCAGACTCTTTACCCCGTGCACCTGCTAAGCCAAACAGATACTACAGGGTCCCGGATTCTCATAAATTTCTATATAAAAACCCCACTGCTGACCCAGAAACTATATCTCAGGGTCCCAAGGGGGTTAAAGCTTCCACTACAAAAAACCCTGTCCCCTCTGATAGGGATTCCAGGGCTCTAGACAGATGGGGAAAAAAGTCTACACTTCTGCTACCCTGGCTGTAAGGGCTTTAAATTGTCAGTTTCATATGCTTAAATATCAGCAATATTTAATGTCACTGCTTAAACAGAAAATGTTGGCAAATACTGAATGTTCAGAGAACAAGGAATTGCTGGATTTATTGCATGCAGCTGAACAAGTGGGGAAGCATACTTTGCAATGTGGTTATGATTCATTGGAGGCCTCTTGCAGGGCCGCTGTTACAGGTTCTGTTATTAGAAGGCATGCTTGGTTAAAAGAACAGACTCTGCCTGATCATGTTAAAGCAAAATTATTAGATGCACCATTACAGCATGATACTTTGTTTGGAACTAAAGCAGAAGAGGTGTTGAAAAAAATGGAGGATAAAGCAAAATCCATGCAGACAGTCAAGGATTTCCTACAGGTACAGCCACCCAGGTTTAGCAGGAACTGGCCTTCCAAAAATTGGTCCTTTCCAGTGTCAGACAGACCACAAAGAGGCAGATACAGGTGTCCCAGAGGCAGATCTCAGCCCCAAGGCTCATACAGGCCTAAACAATGGGGTGCTCCTACCTCCAAAAGTGGAGAAGACAAATCACAACCTTACAGGAAACAGTTAACCAAAGGCAGAACAAAATGAACAGTAACACCCAAAATGGCAAGCGTAGATCCCCTGGACTCGAGTAGTGAATCGAATACAAAATGAAGACCTTGTTTCCTTTTGTCCCACAACTTTATTGAAAAAGTGCCAACACCACAAAGCACATCTAGTAGTAATGGTTAAGCGCTTTCATCTGCAATACCAGATTTCTTCAGAACCATTTACCTCCACATGTCACTTCCTTTTTAAACACAATTTTGGCGCCAAAAAATTCATTATTGTACAATTAAAACATGATTACACCATTATATTTGTACATTAAATATTCATTATAATTAAATAAATAAACAACAAAATGTTAAAAACTACCCTAAAAACATTTGTATTCTATTTACTTATACTAAAGTGCATTTATTTCAGTGCATAATATATAAAATTACATAGATCTCTATTACTATCTACTTAATACAGATTTTGTAAGCTTATGTTACATATAAAAAATATAAAAAATAATAAAAAATTATATATATATAAAATTATATATAATATATATATATATGTGTATGGTAATGTATATAGTGTACTGGACTGATGGATTACTTTTATTCTAACGCTAAAAAGGGTTTGATACTAATATAATCATTTATCCCCGGGGGAGATGTGGCATCTAAGCATATCTGCCACTTACTTTCCAACCAGGCCAAGTACGTTTTCCAATTACCTCCCCTGTCACTTACCTCGACCTGATCTATAATTGCAAAGTTAAATGTATGTTCACTACCCTTTTCTATGATATGTCTACTTAATGCATTCTTAGAGTCTCCTTTCCCAATTCTGTACAGGTGCTCGTATATGCGTGTTTTGAATTTCCTCTCAGTCTTTCCTATATAGTACGCACAACATTTAACACACTCAGCTATGTACACAATACGCTGTGTGTTACAATTACCCTTCTTGGGATATACTACAGACTTACTAATGTTCTTAAGCCTAATCCTACCTTTGGTGTTGATATGTTTACATTGACTACATGCACCACAACACGTAGTGCCCTTCCTGCTGTTTCCTATATGAACCTTTTTCTTTATCTCTATCATTCTTTTTAAATTCATTCCAGTCTTGTATACTATAGAGGGTTTCGTACCAATTATATCCCCAATAGGTACAGTGGTCGAAATTAAATCCCAATGTTTCTTCAAAATTTAAATCACAATGTTGGTGTATGGATTAAACCTAATGATACATACTCTATTGTCTCGATCTGATTGGGCTTTAGTACATACCGTACTACCTGTACCCAGCAAGGGTACATATTTGATACCCCATTCTTTCTTAACATATGAGATAATGTTGGCCAACATATATTTTGGGTAGCCTCTATCTAGGAATAATTTGGATAAAACATCCAATTCTCTGCACATAACCTCCTTAGTTGATGACATTCTGGCTACTCGTATGCACTGGCCTTTAACTACATTACGAAAAATGTGAGCAGGATGGCAACTGCTGTAATGTATATAATCATTTGAGAACGTAGGTTTTCTGTAGATTCTAGACGCAAACCCTTGTCCTGTAGTACTAATCCAGGTGTCCAAATATGCTATTCCAACTTTGTCATACTGGTAGGTGAATTTGAGAAATTCCGTGGTTTTATTGAGGTACTCTATAAACTCATGTATCTTCTCCTCTGGGCCTTTCCATAAAATAAACATATCGTCCAGAAACCTTGTGTATAATCCTATGTATGGATAATATACACTGGGAAATATAAACATATTCTCCCACTCGAGCATTACCAAATTGGCAAAAATGGGGGCACAGGAGGCCCCCATTGCAACACCACGAATTTGTTTGAAATTACAGGAAACAGTCCCAATGACTTTCCTCTACCAGATCCAAGCACTTTTCTTTTGGCAGCCCCCTTAGGAGGAAAACTAGCACTTTTTTCATCAAATAGTTACCCAAGGGAAATGGGCCCTGAACATAGTGTCCCAGGGCTACAGGTTCCATTTTCACACTCTACCAAGGTCAAAAGGTATGCCAGACCTGCCACACAATCAATGGACAGAGGCACAAAAACAAATTACAGCCCTCGTGGACATGAGGGCCATTCAACAAGTACCACAACAAGAGCAGGCGCAAGGATTTTACTCCAGACTGTTTCTCGTACCCAGAAAGGACAAAACCTGGAGACCAATACTGGACCTGTCTATACTAAATACGTTTCTGGAAGTTCCAAAATTCAAGATGTTGACTCTACAGCAGCTTCTGCCCATGCTGGGCAAGAAGGCTTGGCTCGTAACCTTGGACCTAAAAGAGGCATACCTGCATGTCCCAATCAGACAATCTTGCAGAAGATACCTCAGATTCATAGCTGGCTCAATGCATTACCAGTTCTCTGCACTGCCCTTTGGCTTATCTACTGCACCCAGGGTCTTCACAAAATGCCTGGCACCAGTAATTGCGTTTTGCAGACAAAAAGGAATTCAAATATATCCCTACTTGGACGACTGCCTAATTCAAGCAGAGAACAAAGAGATTCTTCTAAAGCATCTGGCGTTTGTAAAAAGATTACTAATTGGCTTAGGGTACACAGTAAATGAAAAGAAATCAAAACTAGTGCCCTCTCAAGAGATAATATTCCTGGGTGCAAGCTTAAATACAACTGCCCAGATGACTTATCTCACGCCAGACAAACAAAAGCAACTGACTTCTTACTTCAAGAAAATGGCAACAAAATCCCACCTATCTGCAAGAAAGATCCTGCAGGCCTTGGGTTTCATGGCATCCTGCATTCTACTAATTCCATATGCCAGACTGCATATGAGGACACTACAATGGTATCTAAAAAGTGTTTGGACTCAGCATTGCCACAGACTGGAGACAGTAATTTCACTCATTCCCTGCCTGCAACAGGAGTTTCGGTGGTGGGCAGAAGCCTGTCACCACAACAAGGGTCTGCCATTCAGTTTACCCACAGCTGGACAGACACTGACAACAGATGCATCAGATTATGCCTGGGGTGCCCATATGGCAGGAAAATGTATTCAGGGCACATGGCCTGCAAACCAGATGCATCTTCACATCAATCAAAAAGAGATGCAAGCTGTTCAAAATGCCCTGACAGCTTTCAAGGACCTGCTTCATCCAGGACAGTTACTGTTAGGGTGAGAAAATACTATATTCTTTGGACATACACAGGCAGTTACGTTTCTACTTGGACAGAACTAAAGCTTTCAGAAAGACAGAACAACTTTTAGTGTCATATGCTGCAGGATCACAAGGAAAGGCTATCTCAAAACAGACTATTTCAAAATGGATGGGCCATTGCATCCGTTTCTGCTATTTTAAACTTGGCAAATCAGTGCCTAAGGGCATTAGGCCTCATTCCACCAGAGCAGCAGCCACTTCAGCAGCCTTCCTCAGAGGAGTACCAACCAAAGATACCTTAGAGGCTGCAACTTGGGAGTTCAGTGCACACCTTCACAAAGCACTTCCACTTACCTCTTTACTCTAAGTCCAGAGCAGGCTTTGCCACTGCAGTTCTGCAGGGCCTCATAGCCTCTCCTAATCCTATTTAGCCCAGCCACCCTTCCTCAGCTTTGGGATTCAACCCAAGAGTAATGACTGCAACAGTGAAACACGATGAACATAGTACAGTTGTGTACCTACCATAAATGTAGATGTTCAAGTGTATTTACTGTTGCAGTCCAGGTAACCCACCCACCATCCCCCTTTTCTTTGCTGGGACTTATCTACACTTCACTATCCTATACAACCTATTTGGTGTATTTGCTTGTAGATGAAGAAAATGTTATTTTTATGCATGCATTTTTATTGGCATATTTTGCAGTCTACCAATTTGGGGGCAGCTGACATCTGGGGCAAGAAAAACTGAAGAAAATGGCGTTGGCTGCATCTTTTATACCCCTGGGTGCACTGACATCAGGGAAGAGGCGACAGCAACCGACGCCGGACCTAGACTTTGGAATTCAGGCCGACTGCGGGTAGCCTGTCAGCAGGATAACCCAAGAGTAATGACTGCAACAGTGAATACACTTGAACATCTACATTTATGGTAGGTACACAGCTGTACTTTATTTAGACAACACCTTATCAGTGCATTTCTTGCTTCATGTATCACCATTGTATACATGTATATCCTTTTGCCCATATGTATATTTCTAATTAACCATTTTATTGTTAGTGTTTCTTTACACCAGATTTAATATACAACTAAGATGACTGTTAGTATTTGTTGCAAATCCTGTGTGTACACAGTCCACGTAGGTTCATATTTCCTACTGTTAAGACAACAGAATCTTATGAAACTTCATTTGTTTCGTAATCCAGTCAGGTAAATGAAAACATTGTTATTGTCATTATAAACTGTAGATTTTAATATATAATAACATTTTGGCTTCTGATATAATCTCTGTGTATAAAATAAACAACACTTTTTTATAGTACATTCATCTGTTGAGTTGAATTCTTTACATATTTAGATTTAGGTCTGTTTGCATTCATATTTTAGGCTTTCATAACATTCTTGTTTAATAGATGTTATGTGCAGCATTTGTGATATTTTATACTTTAGATAGCATCAGCAATTACTATGAATTTATTAAGGCTTCATCAGATTCATGTAATCTCTTAGTTTTAACTTTTCTTGTACCTTGTTTTTCTCTAAGAAGCACAAGGGAATCCTAAGCATTTCATAAATAATATCTGAACTGCTCTTAGTATATTAAACATATCGGTATTGTTGTATGTCTTGTTTAACAATTGAACTTGCTCTGTTCATCTTCATAGTTAATGACTAACTGTGGACTAACATCAGACTTGTGTGTGTTTATCACAGATGAGCATTATTTCTTACTTTCCAGTCTTGTTAAGTATGCTGATTCTTATAATGATTTCATGACATTTATAAACTACCATACTGGTTCTTTATTACATCTGGTTCAGCTTGTTACTGAATAAATTTGTGTAGATATTTATTTATTTATTGATTTCTTAGCTGTTAAATTATTATTACTTTTGTTGTTATAAGTACTCATACTTTCTTTTATAGCTGTGTGTCCTAGTATGCATACATATGAGTTTGCATTAACTGTTTACATCAGTTGCCTCTATCTTGTTCGTGATGTCATTTTCTTTGCATATGTTATAATACTTTTGTGGTAATTTCTCTTATTTCCTTTTAGAGTTATTAAATCTATGCTATGTATATGTACATGCGCGATAATGTTTTGAAGCACTTGTATTTTGGTGAAAATTTGTACTTGTCACTTTAAGAGCCTTTTGGTATAATTTAAACAATAAGCTATCGGCCCTAGGGCCTATACAAGCCTAGCCATAATAATTCCCTGGCTATTTCTTCCCACAATATTTACTTCCCTGGACCCCTGTCTAGCAGGGCGATTGACGTGATCCCCAGGGTAAATTTCCTGGACCCCTGTCTAGCAGGGCGATTGACGTGATCCCCAGGGTAAATTTCCTATCTCCCATCCAGTCGTCAAGGTTCCTATTGAAGAGGGCCAAGATGGCGTTCTGCTTGACATATATGGGCAGTCTATTCCAGAATATGGGGAGTCTCTGGGTCAGGAACCTATCCCTCCAGCATGTTTTGTTCATTGTGATGACAAGGTTTAGGTCCCTGGAGTGTGTGGCTCTGATGGATTGGGATTTCTTTAAATGTAGCATGTCCAACAGCTCTGGGTTTGACATGGCCTTGTATGTTAAGCAGAGATCACCTCTGAGTAGACGATATGCGACAGGGTATAGCTAGAGTTTTTTTAGTTGGTGAGCACAGGACATCTGCTTTAGGCCTGTGTTTCTTTTAGTGAGGTGTTTTTGCGGCCTTTCCGGTTGTTGCAGATGTCTTGTGAGGTACATACCAAACAGGGCGTTGTACTTTATGTTGGGTCTAATGAGGGATGAGTACAGTGGAACAATGAACTAGTTTTTTCTGGATGAAAGCCCTTAGTGATGAGGTGTGCCACATAGAAGGATTTCCTGACTGTTGTGGCGATGTGGTTATCGAAGGTGAGACCACTGTCCATCTATATACCCAAGTCTCTTATCACACTTTCAGTGTTTAGTGTACTGCCATCTATGTGGTAATTCATGGGTACGTTTTTTCCCAAAGGGGATAAATATACACTTCTTGGCATTAAGCTTGAGCCCATGGCTCTGGCTCCGAGCATCTCTTTCTGTAAGGCCCTTTTGTAGAATATCCACATCATTTGGGGATTCAATAATGGCACCCAGTTTTCAGTCATCTCCAAACTTTGTTAGCCAGAGTCCCTCAGTGTTGGCCTGTACTTCAGAGAAGTAGATGCCAAACAAGAGAGGTTCCAGGGCTGAACCTTGAAGTACTCCACTTGTCTGGAGCTGGATTTGGAGTCAGCTACTTTTACAGTGTGGGTTCTGTCAGTAAGCCGGTTGGCAACCCATTGAGTGATGTAGGGATTTATGCCCTGCTTACTAAATTTATCTGTGATTCCAGAGTGGGGGAGGGTGTTGAAGGCCTTAGTGAGGTTCAGATAAGCTGTGTGGACTGCCTTACCCTTGTCCATGGCTCTTGATACTGATTCGAAGAAGTCAGTCAGGTTCAGGAGATACAATTAGCCCTTCACAAACCCAAACTGGGTGGGGTCCATTGTTTGAAGGTTACCAATGTTTTTGTTTATAAGTTCCATGATAATTTGTTCCATGGCCTTGCAGATCAGGCTCGTCAGACTGATGGAACTGTAGTTCCTAGGATCCAAGGTGGATCGTCCCTTGTGGAGTGGGCTAACTGTAGCTGTGTGCCACTCAGTGGGCGCAAAGCCTGTGGTGAGGCCATGATTAAACATGACACTTAGGTGAGGTGCCAGTTCATTTTGTAGTTCATGTAGTACACAGCTCGGGATATCGTCTGGTCCCGTGGATGCTGTATTCTTAGCTGTGCAGAGTGTGTTTTTTACCTGTGTGGCCATGATTACCAGAATTTGGCAATCTTTCTGTATTGAGATGGACCCTTTATGGTGTGATAGTAGGGGTTGAAGTTGGCACTGAATCGATCTGCCAGGATATTGGCAATGTCCTTGGGATCAGTATACTTAATGCCATTCTGTTGTAGCTCAGAGCAGATCTCAGCATTGCCATTTAGATTCTTGACATAGCTATAGAATGCCTTGTGGTTGTCTTTTGGATTTTTGGCAATTTTATTTTCGTAACTAGCTTTGGAGGATTTTATGAGGGATCTCAGCTTCTTACTGAGGCTGGTAAAGGAGTTTTTTGCGTCCTGGGATTTTCCTCTTTTCTGCAACAGTTTCTTCCTTGTATTGTATAGTTTGTTTATTACAGGGGACCCCCAGATTGGCTTCCTTTTTTGGAGGAGAGCATCTTGGTTCTATATGGGATGGCAAGATTCATGCACGAGTTGATGTGTGCTCATACAGTGCTTTAGTGTAGGATTCGGCAGTCAAACTTTCAGTTCTCGTCTGCATGGGTGTCTTGAAGTTTGTCACTTCTGACTTCAGTAGCATGAAGTTGGCCTTGGAGAAGTTTTTTACGAATGTTTCCTTACTGAGGGGTGGGGGTGGGATGTGGATGTCAAAGGTGATTAGCTTATGGTCAGACCTAACCAACAAGGGGGTTGACCACTCGTGTGGAGCTTCAATTTCCCATGTTGGTAATGACCAGGTCCAAGATATTGGAACCTCTGGTGGGACTATGGATTAGGTGATCCAGGGCGTTGGAATTTATGAAATCCAAGAACCGTTAGGCAAAGGTGTTGGTACATGAGTAGTTTTCCCAGTTAATGGCAGGGTAGTTGAAATCACCCAGTATTAGGTTGTTTGGTTGTATCTTAATATTTTCCAGTATGTTTAGAAAGGTGTAGTGAGAATCTTGGGGCATGGTGGGCGATCCGTAGCAAGCTACAATTTGGATTGCAGTCTTACCTAGTGTTAGTTGCACCTGGAGAATTTTGGATGGATTGTGTCGGGCAACTAGCCTGGAGGTGTGAATATCCTTGGTGAATATGGACACTCCTCCGCCTTTAGTGTTTTAGTCCTGGTTTGGTGGCTGAAAAGTGTGGTAAGAGTTGTAGCCTGGTATTGTAGGGGTGCTCTTTGGAGCCTTGAACCAGGTCTCAGTTACTGCACAGATATCGATGTTCTCCATTTTTAGGAGTGCCTCGAGAGAGAGCATTTTGAAGTTTAGACTTCTAGCATTGAGTAGCATTACCTTCAGATTTTGCATGCTTGTATCTGTTACGGTGGTGGTTTTGTCCTTTGAGCCTTGCCTAAAAAAAGGCACTATAGGGGTGGCAAGAGCCTTAGCCAGTAACCTGAATCCCAGGGGTGACCGGTGCAGACCATCTCTGGCAAAGCATCATGGTTTGTTGATCATGTCGTCCCAGGCAGACGGATACTGATCCCCTTTTTTGGCTGTTTATTAATATGCAAATGACTAATGGACTCTTAACAGCTTTTTTTTTTTTTTTTTTTTTTTTTTTTTTTTTAATTGTAATACCTCGAGATGAATTAAAAACATATTTTACCAGCTCATGGCTTTGGCAGGAAAGTGAAGAACTGTAAGTGAAGCTTTTACAGTTCTAGAATAGGCCACGAGCTTAGGGAGCAGTTTTTTTTTTACTTTCAGTTTCTTCTAATTCATTTATAATGACTACCAGTACCCAATGCTCCACAGAAAATTGCCCCAAACAACATTTTTAATATTAATAGCACTCTTTTTAACTATTAGCACATAGTTTACAAAGGAACAAATCATAAACATTTCTTTTTAAAGTTATATAATTTTATATTTCCTAGACCATTCACACTAGAGTCAAAAGCAGTATAGCACTGTGTTATCAAACTTAAAGCCTGAAAGCATGTATAGTAATTCCATGTTTCATATGTTAAGACATGACAAGTTAGTACTACTTGTTCTAGATATTAAAGCAGTTCTTTGATCTTCTTTTTCTTTCGGCTGTTCCCATTAGGGGTCGCCACAGCAGATCATCTGTTTCCATTTCTTCCTGTCCTCTGCATCTTGCTCTGTCACACCAGCCACCTGCATGTCCTCTCTCACCACATCCTTAAACCTTATCTTAGGCCTTCCTCTTTTCCTCTTACCTGGCAGCTTCATCCTTAGCATACTTTTCCCTATATACCCAGCATCCCTCCTCAGCACATGTCCAAACCAACGCAATCTCGTCTCTCTGGCTTTGTCTCCAAACCGTCCAACCTAGGCTGACCCCCTCTAATTTACTTATTCCTAATCCTGTATACCCTCGTTGCACCCAGTGCAAATCTTAACATGTTTAACTCTGCCACATTAAGCTCTGACTCCTGCCTTTTTGTCAATGAAATTGTCTCCACCCATATAACATAGCTGGTCTCACTACCCTCTTGTCGACCTTCCCTTTCACTCTTTCTGATACTCATCTGTCAGAAATCACTCCTGACACTCTTCTCCATGCACTCCACCCTGCCTGTACTCTCTTCGTCACCTCTCTTCCACACTCACCATTACACTGAACTGTTGATCCCAAGTATTTAAACTTATCCACCTTCGCCAACTCTACTCCCTGCATCCTCACCATTCCTCTATCCACCCTCTCATTCACACACACATATATTCTGTCTTAGTCCTGCTGACCTGCATTCCTCTCCTCTCTAGAGCATAGCTCCACCTCTCCAGGGTCTCCTCATCTTGTTCCCTACTCTCACTACATATCACTATGTCATCTGCAAACATTATAGTCCACGGGGACTCCTGTCTGATCTCGTCTGTCAACCTGTCCATCACCACTGCAAATAAGAAAGGGTTCAGAGCTGATCCTTGATGTAATCCCACCTCCACCTTAAACGCATCTGTCACTCCCACTGCAGATCTTACCGCTGTCACACTACCCTTGTACATATCCTGTACTACTCTTACAAACTTCTCTGCCACTCCCGACTTCCTCATACAATACCACAACTCCTCTCTAGGCACGCTGTCATATGCTTTCTCTGTGTCCAAAAAGACACAATGCAACTCCTTCTGACCTTCTCTATACTGCTCCATCAACACTCTCAGAGCAAACATTGCATCTGTAGTGCTCTTTCCTGGCATGAAACCATACTGCTGATCACTAATCATCACCTCCCTTCTTAACCTAGCTTCTACTACTCTTTCCCATAATTTCATGCTGTGACTGATCAGTTTTATCCCTCTGTAGTTACTACAGCTCTGCACATCACCCTTATTCTTAAATATCAGTGCCAAAACACTTTTTCTCCACTCCTCAGGCATCCTCTCGCTTTCCAAGATTTCATTAAACAATCTGGTTAAAAATTCCACTGCTATTTCTCCTAAACACTTCCAAGCTTCCACAGGTATGTCATCTGGACCAACAGCCTTTCCATTCTTCATCCTCTTCATAGCTATCCTTACTTCCTCCTTGCTAATCTGTTGCACTTCCTGATTCACTATCCCCACATCATCCAACCTTCTCTCTCTCTCATTCTCTTCATTCATCAGCCCCTCAAAATACTCCTTCCATCTGTTCAACACACTCTTCTCGCTTGTGAGTACATTTCCCTCATTATCCTTTAACACCCTTACCTGCTGAACATCTTTCCTAGATCGGTCCCTCTGTCTAACCAGTCTGTACAGGTCCATTTCTCCCTCCTTATTGTCCATCCTTTCATACAACTCTTCATATGCCTTATCCTTAGCCTTCGTCACCTCTCTCTTTGTCTCTTTGCCATGCACCTCATCTCCTTATACTCCTGTCTACTTTCTTCATCTCTCTGACAAATCCCACTTCTTCTTTGCCAACCTCTTTTTTTGTATACTCTGCTGTACTTCCTCATTCCACCACCAGATCTCCTTGTCCTCTTTTCTCTGTCCAGATGTCACACCAAGCACCTTTCTAGCAGTCTCCCTTACTAGCTCTGCTGTAGTTACCCAGCTGTTCGTTAACTATTCACTGCCACCCAGTGCCTGTTTCAACTCTTCTCTGAACTCCACCTTGCAATCACCCTTTTTCAATTTCCACCATTTGATCCTTGGTGCTGCCCTCACACTCCTCCTCCTCTTCTTCTTGATCACCAACGTCATTCTACAGACCACCATTCTATGCTGCCTTAACTACACTTTCCCCTGCCACCACTTTACAGTCTCCCATCTCCTTCAGACTGGCCCTTCTACATAAGATATAATCCACCTGTGTGCATCTTCCTCCACTCTTGTATGCCACCCTATGCTCCTCCCTGTTGTTAAAATATGTGTTCACCACAGCCATGTCCATCCTTTTTGCAAAATCCACTGCCATCTGACCTTCTGCATTCCTTACTTAACACCATACCTACCCATCGCTTCCTCATCCCCTCTGTTCCCTTCACCAACATGCCCATTGAAATCTGCTCCAGTCACCACTTTCTCACCCTTGGCTATAGTCATCACCACTTCATCCAACTCACTCCAAAATTTTTCTTTCTCATCCATTGCACACCCAACGAGCATATGCACTAATGACATTCATCACTGTGCCATCAATTTCCAGCTTCATAAACATCACTCAATCTGACACTCTTTTCACCTCCAAAACACTCTTGGCATACTGTTCCTTCAGGATAACCCTACCCCATTTCCCCTCCCATCCACACCATGACAGAATAATTTGAACCCGTCTCCAGTACACCTGGCCTCACTTCCCTTCCACCTGGTCTCTTGCACACACAATATGTCAACCTTCCTTCTGTCCATCATATCAGCTAGCTCTCTCCCTATACCAGTCATACTGCCGACATTCAAAGTTCCTACCCTCACTACTACACTTCTAACCTTCCTTCTCTCTTTCTGCTTTTGGGCATGCCTCCCCCCTCTTCTTCTCCTTCGGCCAATAGTAGCCCAATTTCCACCAGCACCCTGTTGGCTAACAGTACTGGTGGTGGTCGTTGTTAACCCGAGCCTTGACCGATCCGGTATGTAAATCTGTATTGTTTTCCGCATATCTCATTTGGAAAATGTTTTACGTCAGATGCCCTTCCTGACGCAACCCTCCCCATTTATCCGGGCTTGGGACTGGCACGAAGAAGTGCACTGGCTTGTGCATCCGATGTGTGTTTTATTTTATATGTTTAATATTGCATTACTATAAATAATAAAAGGCATTTACCTTGTCATCCATACCAGAGTCAAAAGCAGTATACCACTGTGTTATTAAACTATTAAAGCCTGAAAGCATGTATGGTAATTCTATTTTGTATATGTTAAGACATAACAAGTTGTTAATACTTGATGTAGTTATTAAAGCAGTTCTTTGATACTTGTCTTAGTTTAGATGTTTAATACTGCATTAGTATAAATAATAAAAGGCATTTACTTTGTAAATGAGATTGTTTCCAAACAGTATATGTCACCTAGTTCATTTTTATATTCCATGGTGCTTTTGTTGTAAAATCTGGATCTAACTAGTTAAACATTTGAATGAGTACTCCTACTCTAATGTTTGTTTAAACATCTTTAAATTTTCATCTTTATTTATCCCTCAGTTTCTTCTTCTTCTTCTTGTCATTGGTTTTCCGTTCATTTTTCTCAGCATGGTGTTTCAAACCAAAAGAACTCCAATACATTTCTTCTATCATCTAACACTTTATTTGTTGATAGATGAGTCACTGCTGTTTCTATTGAGTCAAATATTTTTGGGTCATCACTGAAGAAGATTTTAATTCTTGCTGGAAAAAGCAGATGTACTTTGAGTTGCCTTTTTTAAGTTCTTTTATTAGTGGTAAACACACTGTTCTTTTGGCCATCACCCCAGATGTATAATCATTATCAAACCAAATTATGATTGGGGAATTCAACTTCAGACCAGTGACAAGTGGAGTACCACAGAGTTCAGTCCTGGGT